>NC_141620.1:39616224-39821224 GCF_047967505.1 Dipteris shenzhenensis | reverse complement strand
TGAGAAATGAGAGAGAAGAGGGGAGGGAGAGAAAGAGAGATTAAGAGTGAGAAGAGGGACAGAGGAGAGAGAGAAAGGGAGAGAGGGAGGGAGGGAGGGAGGGAGGAAGGCTGGGAGAGATTAAGAGAGAGAATTGAGAGAGAGAGAGAGAGAGAGAGAGAGAGAGAGAGAGGGAAAGAATGACAAATCCTAGCGGCCAAGAGGATAGAGGTAGGGAGGTAGAGAGGCTGAGAGAGAGAGAGAGAGAGAGAGAGAGAGAGAGAGAGAGAGGGAGAGAGAGAGAATAGGAGAGAGAGAGAGAGAGAATAATAAATCTCTAGAGAGAGAGGAGAGAGGTGGAGAGAGAGAGAGAAATAATTACAAATCCTAGGGAGAGAGAGAGAGAGAGAGATGAAGAGAGAGAGTGATAAATCCTAGCCACCATGGGAGGGAGAGAAAGAGAGACTTGAGATAAACTAAGAGAGAGAATGAGTGGGATGAGGACAGAGAGGGAAACACATAAGATTTGTCAGAGAGAGAGAGAGAGATTAAGAGAGAGAATGAGGTGTCTTGACTATGGCTACAGAGAGAATTAGGAGTCGAGAGAGAGAGAGAGAGAGAGAGACAGAGAGACAGAGAGAGAGAGAGAGAGAGAGAGAGAGAGAAAGTTCAGAGGAAAGAGAGAGTTTTATATTATACTTTTAAAAAATTATAAAAGAGTGAATTTATGGTTGGTTTTGAAGGTGAGATAATATTTTTATATATATTCATCTTTTAAATTGAAAAATGTTAACTTTTCTTTAGATACTTGTTCTTCATTTCTCTCACATGCAGGTTTAGCCTCTACATCAAAACCCCTCCTTTTGCATATTTAAGCCTCTTAAACCCCTGCACATTAAAATGAACACGGATAAAGAAATTATTTATTGCCTTTGTTCACTTCGACGGTTGGTTTAGCATAGATTAGATTGCCTTAGAGGAGAGACAATTCTCCAAGTTGCCAATCGAAGCCATGCTCAAATTTTTCTAACTAGTTCCTAATCGTTGTCAGTCCCTTCACTCACATGTGGTTTAACACTCATAACATGCTATTAAATAAGATCTTTTACCATTTACCAAGAAGTTTATCAGTGGGCAGATTGCATGAGCAGATAGCAGATATTATTGGACAGATTACATATATCAGTGGACAGATTACATGTCATGGGGCATATTGGAGCTTGATGATTATTGGTTATTTTTATTGCATTTGTATAAATATTTAAATTCATTTATTGTCATAAAAAACCTTGTAAAGCCTTCTAGGCTATTTTTTACATTTATTGCCATATGAAGCACCTTGTAATAAACCCGACCATCCTGACCATTCACTATTTAGCGAGTATCAGTGGGCTGCATAAGTGGATATCAGTGGAACAGTTTTTAGTGGGTAGATTGCATCAGTTGGGTATCAGTGCACAGATATCAATGGATGGATAGATTACATGTCATCACAAAGATTGAAGCTTTATCACTAGAGGGCAAATCAATGGATGGACATATTACATGTCTTCACGAAGATTGAAGCTTTGTCATTAGAGGACATTTTATTTAATTGTAAAGCTTTATTGGCTAATTTTTTTACATTTGTATAAATATTTAAGCCTTGTAAAGCCTTCAAGGCTATTTCCCACATTTATTGCTATAAAATACTTTGTAAAGCCCTCTCTGCTATTGGTCAAATTTATTGCCATATGAAGCTTGTAAAGCCTTTTGGGCTATTTCCCACATTTATTGTATCAAGCGTTGTATATTGTACTTTACTTGTATGTATCTAAATTCTTCATTATCCTTTCTTGTAGGATTATGGAGAAATCAACTAATGTGGGGGCTATACTAAATGACTCTGAGATTAGAGCATGGGTCTCTGATGTCACTTTGAATTTGAAAGGAAAGGAATATAGCCCCAATGGCTTTGCTAGGTGGACTCGATATCACATGGGCAAAAGAGCTTGGTTTCTTCATCAAAAGAAAAAGAGACTCTTTCTACTTATGTCAAAAAGGGAGTTCAATGATGTTGAAGATCCATGGGATGCTACTTTCTTCAAAAAAGATGTGACTTCAAGCCTTGTAGTAGGCATAATGATAGAGCCAAAAGAGACTTTTATGGATATTTTCACAAAGAGTTCAGATCTTGAAGTTGGCGGTCTTCATTTTGTTGTGTCAAGGAGAGACTCAAAGACCTTTGTGATGCCTCCTCCTCAACCATCAAAGTTTCCAGAGCTGCAAAGTGCATTGGAGGCTCTTGCATATACTTGGGAGCAATTTCCTAGTGTGGTGGCAAAAAGGATGCATGCAAAGATAATGTTTGAGTACTTTCAGGATGCACAATATGCTCCTCATATTCAAGGATCTTCACATGAAGGAGATCAAGCTCAGACTTCGATGCAGGGGCAAGAGGAACATGCACACTGTCACAAACATATAGAACATGAGCGCAAACTTCTAGAGCAAGAAATGGTGGATGTAACTAAGGATGATGAAACACAAGCCTTAAGTGCACGGGAAGTAAAAAAATTGAAGAAGATCAAGGTTGAGATCCACTGTAGTTATGCTAGAAGCTCTTGCTAGCAAACCACGACGTGAAATGCAAAAGGCTAGTACTGCAAGAGCCACAGTTCCAAGCAGTAAAAAAAGGCATCGTCCCACTGTAGAGAAAGATCATGTGGATGAAAAATGGTTAAAAGAAGAGAAAGATAAAGAAGACTCAGAATCCGAGGCTGAAGATGATCACGATGAACTCACATCAATCAAAAATCTTAATCTGCGTCTTAATGAAGCAGTAACAGATGATGATGTGGGATATATCTGGGGTCAAAGGACGTGGTTTGTGAATGCCAAAGATGTGGAAGCTACAGCTGTCTTTACTAATAGCCGAAGCCTTGATATATCCTATGCACTGCAAATATACGAGGCTTTGAGAGATGGAAAGAAACCTGTGGCAAGCAACGTGGTCCTGCACCCAATAATGTTTTGTCTAATCAAAAATAGCTTTCTGGATCAAATAACATTTATAGGGCCTACATATTTCGAGGAAACCTTCAGTCGATTCTTTAAAGACACTCTTAAAAATATTCCACATGAACAAGGCGAAGAGGCACAAGGTGAGAATATGCTAAAGGAAGCAAAGAAGGAATTCCTCCTTCATTGCAAATTCCAGCCCATCGATGGTCAACATTGGGCTTATGCTTGTAATCAGATCGCAAAAGAAGCAAAGGAGGTCAAAAGACTCACTTCAGAACAATTTGCAAAGATAAGTTCATTCCATTATTATCCTGCAACAATCTATATATTCAAGCATGAGATCAAGTATTTGATTGAGACCGAAAGACTTAATCATTATGTCCATGGAAAGCGTAAGATATCCTCAACATCTGAGGTCTTACAGAAGGCAAGGGTTATATGGACAACATTTGGTTCTCCAAATCCTAATTTGAAGCGAAAGGTCACAAAAGCAGACGCCGACACACTCACAAACTTCTATACTTCTTTGAGTGCAATTGTGCCTAGGGGAACTCAAGAGCGAGAAGAAAATATGACAAGCCTCAAGGTGGTGAGAGACAGATATGCCGACTACACTTCTATCATATTTCGTCCTGTTGAAGTGTTCAATGAGATGCTTGAAACGAGCATTGCTTGTGAGCGTGGATAGTTGACCTATGGAGCTCCTTTGTTTATCTCTAGAAAGTCAAAGGTAATGGATAAGGAGTTGACAACAAGGATGTGGAGGCCTATAAAGTACTTACCTGACAAGTATGCATCCATGGCAGCACAAAAAATTTTAAAGAAAGAATGGTTTTTTGAAAAGAAAGACAAAGACCACTACATGGAAGAATGCATCAATGTACAGGTGAGGTGTGATGCAGTGCATATTGCCATTAAGTATTTGCTGTCAGAGAAACAAATTCCACTTAGTCATTGTAACACTGACTATAGTGTGGTCAAGCATATAGCTTCTTTGTCAACACCCAAGGTAAAGCTATGGGCAAACAGGTGGATTAAAAAGGATGAAGATGGGTCAAAATAGTAACTTCTTACATGAGAAAAGAAATCCCACAATAGGTGGTTGCATATGTGGAAAGATTAATCAGCGAGATAAGGATGCTGACAGATATGCACCAAAGCTTTCAATTCAATGTAGAGGTTACGGCAGAGTCTGGAAAGCTTGTGAACTTCAGGGGAGTTTCAGAAGATGACTTCATCAAGAATGAGTCAGCATGGGACAAGCCACAACTATTCTTCATCAATGAAGTTTCTACGATAATATCCATAACTTCATTGATAGAATAGTATATACCACCATTAGCAAAGTGGCAATTTGCAACATTGTCATTTTTGTTGATAAAAAAGACAAAGAAGCCATGCAGGTTACTCTAGAGCGAGCATATTCATCAGATTTGAAGATCTATAGTGGTGTTTATGCAGCAAAGAGAGGCAAGAGAGAATGTGGCATAGCGATTCAATCTTTTGAATCATTCTTCTTGTGTATGCGGAGTCCCACCCTGATCACTCCTTATAAAAGAACATAAGAGGGAATTCAAATAATTTGAGATTGATGCTAGAAGAACAAGATATTCCCAGGTCCATACATTATAAAAAAAACAACTATGGAAGTCCTACAAAAAGTGGGAGTCTCTTGCTTACCATGATGGAGAATTTGCTATCGGCAGGTTGGGAGGTCACCTTGTGCAGGATGGGATATTTATTTGAGGATCTCCTCAGAAAAGGCAACTCCACAAATATCATTAAAAACAAGCATTTCATGGCTTATTTTCAGCTTCAAGCATATCTAACCACAGGCTATGAAAAAGAGGTAGAGCACAAGGAGACTGATGACATGGATGATGACCTTGAAGATCATAATGTCCCAGTTGATGATGATGAAAAGATGGACTTACATGACCCATTTAGAGAGAGGTTGGTGGATGAAGAGAAAGATGATGATGCCTTCTTTGATAATTATGGCTCTCAGGCTTATGTAAAAAGGCCACTACGACAATACTTAGCAGTATGAACTCTCTATTTCTCAACTAAATATAATTTTTTAAATAGGATTTAAATTTAAAGATAATGAATCTAATCTCTCATATTTGTTTACAGGCAATAGAGGGAGAAGAAATGGATGAAGTCAATATGGAGGCACTCCCTTCTACTTCAGCAATGCAACCACCTCTAAATTTGATTGAAGAATCCCATGAGCACAAGAGCTTTGAAGACACCATGGAAAAGTAGAATGACTGCAAACATAGAATATAAGCTATGACAGAGACCCATTCTGCAAATTTAGCTGCATTGGATAAAATGGAAAGCTCATTTGAAGTTAGGATTGTTTTGAAATAAGAACCTCAGTATTTGAGCTTTGGTAGATAGGAGGTTTCAATCCTCTCCAATCCTTTTAAAGAGGTTAATGACAATGTTATCCTGGCCATTCTCAGGTAACGTTTGTTTATTTGTTGCTACTTCAATGAGCTAACATTTGTTTATTTGTTTACAGTGTAGTTATATCTCAGTTTCCTAGTGCAGAATGCAAATCAATTCTATGAGCTAATGTTTGTTTATTTCTTGGTGCAGTGTAGTTATTTCTCAGCTTCCTAGTGCAGTGCAGAATCGTGTCTACATGCTCGATGCTATCCTTTCTTCTATTCTTAGCTCTCCTCAAAAGACTATAGAAGATGTTTGTACCTGGTTAAGCCCTTTGAATTTAGGGGTGCGAGTCATCTTTATGCCTTATCATGAGGAGTAAGTATCAACTCCAACCTTATTTTTACTATTTCTTTGGCAAGTTTGTGTAAAACAATAATCATTTTTATTCTGGTCGTGTAGCTCACATTGGAGTCTGATTGCTTGGGACCTTGAAGTCAACCGTTTGTGGTTTGTAATGAAAGGCTATCATGCCAACTCCCCAAGGTAATTATTCTCTTAATATTTTTGTTACTTTCTTATTTTGTATCTTATGATCATGACATATTAATATATTTAATATGTCATGATGGATAGTGCTGCATATTGGCTCGTATCTGCTGTCAGAACAACCACGGAGCAACAAGACCAAGTAGAATTCAAACGACGTCTACCAGTGGAGCAAAAAGATGGGCACAGTTGTGGGTGGAGAGTTGCCTACAACTGCATGTTGTTTCTTAGAGAGATTTTTGATTTAGAGTTACCAGTCAAAATGGAATCATATACAGAAGCTGATCTACTAGTGTTTTGGGCTGAGAGTATTTAGCATCTAATTGCTACCATTGGGAAACAACCTGAAAATATGACTACATTGCAGCATGTATAAAACCTTATCTTTATACTTGTATGCTTGTTCAAGCCTTTAATTGGGATGTGTAAATCTCATAACTTTTTTATATTTTCCTCCAAGAGGAGGAGACTGAGTCTAATGAAAGCATGCTATCTTTATACTTCTATGATTATTTAAACCTTTGTTTTTATTTGGGATGTGTAAATCTCATAACTTTTTAAAATTTTCCTCCAAGAGGAGGAGAGACTCACTCTAATGAAAGCATGCATGAAACCTTACTTTTTAAATTTTTGCTCCAAGAGGAGGAGAGACTCACTCTGATGAAAGCATGTATGAAACTGAAACCTTATCTATATACTTCTATGCAGTCTAATGAAAAAACCATTATTAATGTTGGGGAACAAGCTAAAAATATGACTACATTGCAGCATGTATGAAATCTTATCTTTATATTTCTATGCTTGTTTAAGCCTTTATTTGGGATGTGTACATCTCATAACTTTTTTATATTTTTATAGTAGAAGGAGGATGTAGAAGACATAGCAAGTGAAGAAGAATACGATGTAGACTACTCTCTCAATAAGATGAGTCATGAAAATATGACTCTATTGCAGTGGATTGGAAGTTCATTCACCGCTATGTTGTTAATTCGACAACAACCTCATTTTTTTGAATTTGGTGAAGAAGAGATTTTAATCCTCTTGAATCCTAAGAAAGAGGTTAATGTCAAAGTCATTACAACCATCCTCAGGTTTGATGCAGCCTTTTCCTTGGCTTTATACTTTGCTTATTTTGATTAAACCCAAGAAGCTAATACTTTTTTTTTAAATATAGTAATGTTATAGCAAATTTTCCTCAAAATATACAAAGCGTTTCATATATGCTCGATCCTCTTATTTCGGAAGTGCTTAGCAACAAAGAAGAAACCAAAGAGGATGTTTGCAAGTGGTTGAAGCACGTTCCTATGAATGAGGCACGAGTTATCTTTACAGCATATTATGAGAAGTAAGCATCAAACCCTACTTGTTTTTTCTATTGCATTGCTAGAATTGTCTCAAACACAGTAATTATTCTTTATTGATAATGTAGCTCACATTGGAGTTTGGTAGTCATGGACATCTTTGCTAAGAAGTGCTTCTTTGCCAACTCAATGACATCCATCCATGGCACTGTGTTAAAGTAAGTATAGACTACACTTGTTGTCACTTCTTGACATGTAGATTGATATGCAATGCACATATTCACTGTTGTTATATGTTTTGATGTGCAGATCGGCCCGAAAGTTAGTAGGTGCTATCGACACAGTAATGCGGCAATGTCACTTGGCACAACAAGTAGAGTATATAACATGTCAGGTATCACATCATGAGGATAGCCACATCTATAATTGTGGATGGAGGGTGGGCTACAATTTCTTTTTGGTACTTGATCAAATTTTTGAGATACAAAATGACACCACACTGTCAACATATACGGATTTGCATCTCTATGCATTTATAACATGTACCATTCGAGTAATCATTAAGGGCAACATTATGGACCCTCCCACAAGGCAAATAGATAATGGCTCAAAGGAGTGTGAAATGAATGCCGTCAAAGAGTCAAAGGGGATAAAAGACCTCAACTCTACAAACATGGCTTCATTGGAAGAATTGGAAAGCTCTTTTAATGTTAGGGTTATGATTCAACATAGACCTCAGTATCTTGAATTTGGGGGAGAGGAGATTTCAATCCTCTCTAGAGCTTCAAATGATGTCAATAACAATGTTATGATGGCCATTATCAGGTTTGATACAAACTTTTTCTCTGCTTGATAATTCAATATTTTGATTTAATCTAATAAGCTAATATTTATTTATTTGTTGGTGCAGTATAGTTATCTCACAATTTTGTAGAGCCGTACAAAACCGTGTGTATATGTTGGATTCCCTCCTTTCTCCTATACTTAGTGATAGCAGAAAGACAATAGCTGATGTTTGTAAATGGTTATAGCCTTTACATTTACATGGCGTGCGAGTCCTATTTATGGCATATCACGAGATGTATCATGGCAACCTTTATTTCATCTTATACTGGCAACATTGTGTTAAATAATAATGGTTCTTAATTATTCTTGTAAGAAACATTGGAGTCTGGTGGTTTGGGACCTTGAAGACAACTATTGTTGGTTTGTCAACTCGATTGTAGGCTTTCATGGCTCAGTGCAAATGTAAGTATTCTTTTAATCTGTTGTTACTTCTATATTATGTACCTTATGCAATAGAAACACTAAGTTTTTTTAATATATCATGATGAGCAGGTCGATTGAGAAGTTGGTATCTGCTATCAGAGAAACAGGACAGTACAAAGACTCGCTAGACTTCCAAAAGCATTTAGTAGTAGAGCAGGAAGATGGGCATAGTTGTGGGTGGAGAGTTGCCTATAACTGCACGTTGATTTTCAAAGAAATTTCCTCACTTAAGCCATAGGTCTCATCAAAAGACTCTTTGAAGCTCAAATATTCAGAGGAGGATATACAATTGTTTAGGGCTGAAAGCATTCGAGACCTAATTTTGCTGGCATTAGAATACAACAAGCAACTGAAGCAATATCAGAGCTTGCATTTAAGGAAGAGGAGACTGAGTCTACTATGAAAGCACTGCACACTACAGAAGAAGTAGAGACTCAGTGTACACCTACAGCAACACTGGAAGCATCAAAAGAGTTGCCACAGTCTCCGCTTGCATTTAAGGAAGAGGATACTGAGTCTACTCTGAAAGTACTACATACTACAGAAGAACTAGCGACTGAGTGTACATCTAGAGCACCAAAGTCTCCATTGGAAGCATCAGAAGAGTTGCCACAATCTCCACTAGAAGCATAAGAAGAGTTGTGATGCATGTATGATGTTGTGTTTGTATATATGCATGAGGAGCATATTCTCATGATGTTGTTTATTCCATGAATATTATGGTTGACATTTATTTGTTGCAATGTATGAATCATGATGTAGTTTTTGTTGATTATACATCAATTTGTGACTTATTACTTAAGTGGCATTTAGTCATGATATTTATATATTTATTTCATGCACACAATTTTATGATATGAATGTGTGATGATGTGATTATTTGGAAATATAACCTTGTGTGATGAGAATTTTGATATGAGTATGTGATGGTGTAATATTTATAATATATTTCACTCCAAAGTATCAATTCCCAATGCTCCACTCACTTAAAGTACAACATTCCCAATGCTCTGCAAAATTTTATTCAGTTGGACAGTCTCCACTCACTTAAAGTAGAGCATTTCCAATGCTTCTCTCACTTTATTCCAACCCTTATCCTTATCATAGCGAACACATCGTGCCTTAATGCACTTGTATTCTTCCATCGTAGTCCTTCCACAAACACTCTCTTATTTCTTACATCCTAGTCCTTCTGATTAACTTGTATTCGTCTTTTACTTTTTGTCTTCCCTCACTTTATATCACTCTTGAAGGAGGGGCAGCTCACTGTGCATCCCTCACTATCGCTCCCTCACTCTCCTTCTCCCACTTTCCCTCTAAGACAATGACTAGTTACTACCCGACTTCATTTACTGAACTCAAATTCTATCTTAGATCTCTTTTGTATGGACCAATGAAGGGAAAATCATTCGAGACTGTTTTGTGCATGTCCCTAAGCTAACAGGACCAAATGGGAATCGAAGAGCCGAAAGTGTATTTTCTTGGGCTATAGTGAAGAGGCGAAGGGTTACTGTCTCTATAATCCTGCTACTAAGAAGGTAATAGTAAGTCGCGATGTGGTCTTCTCAGAATAGCCGCATCAATTGGAGGAGGATGCTTCCTTCTTAGACAACTAGGACCAGGATATCCATCCAGTACAACCACCAACAGTAGACCGAACTCCCCCAATGGTGCTTGGGAGGATTCAAGATAAAGAAGAGGAAGAAGAGCCTGCAGAACCACAACAGCAATGGCCATTCCCGAAGTGGGTAAAGTAGCTTTTGGACGGCAGAGAACCTCGAGCCATTGAGGAGGAACCATCTAAACACTACCGATCCAAGAGATTAGAGGAGCAAAGAAGGGCACAGGAACACTTGGTCAACTATGCTTTGATGACAGAGGTGATCCGTGCTGAAGATCCCAAGTGTCTTGAAGAGGCACAGGGTGATGATAGGTGGATGGAGGCTATGCAGTCGGAGTATGGCTCCATAATGAAGAACAACACTTGGGACCTTGTGGATCAACCACCAAAATG
Source organism: Dipteris shenzhenensis (assembly GCF_047967505.1). NCBI lineage: Eukaryota > Viridiplantae > Streptophyta > Polypodiopsida > Gleicheniales > Dipteridaceae > Dipteris > Dipteris shenzhenensis. The sequence goes on along the minus strand of NC_141620.1, from coordinate 39,810,712 downwards.
CAAGGTAATCGGTACCAAGTGGGTGTACAAGACCAAGTACAAGTCCGACGGCATGTTGGATAAGTACAAGGCTCTTGCGACAAAAGGATTCGCAAAGGTACATGGTTTTGATTATCAAGATACTTTTGCTCCCACAGCTCGACTAACCATAATTCACAGTGTTTTGGCTTCAGCAGCACAGGGAAGTTGGCCCGTGTTTCAGATGGATGTAAAATGCACCATTCTCAATGGCGATCTCAAGGAGGAGGTATACATGGAACAACCACCAGGTTTTGTGATGATCCCCGGTTCAGAAGGTAAAGTTTGTAAACTGAAGAAGGCACTTTGCGAGCTAAAACAGGCCCCATGAGCATGGTACCAGTGGATTGATGCCTACTTTCTACAAAACGGGTTCAGGAAGATCCCATCTGATGCAAATTTGTATATCTACAGAGAAGGAGGCAGGTGTATGATCATGGTCCTTTATGTGGACGACCTTGTCATAACAGGGAACCATGAAGAGAAGATATCGCAGACAAAGCAGTTGCTAGGAAGAGAGTTTGAAATGACAGACCTTGGACTGATGCATTTCTGTTTGGGGATTGAGGTTTGGCAAGAGCCAAAACAAATCTTCATCTCACAGCTGAAGTATGCTGGAGAGATACTGAAGGCATTTGGCATGGCTGAGTGCAAGATAGTTGACACCCCTATGGAGGTTGACGTGAAGCTCTCAAATGAGGATTCATCACCACTAGTGGATGAAGTGAAGTATAGAAGGCTTGTGGGCAGTTTGATTTACTTGTGCAACATGCGGTCGGACATCAGCTTTGCGACTGGTGTACTAAGCAGGTTTTCCAATAAGCCCCGGGAGAACCATTGGAGGGCAGGGACACGGGTGCTGAAATACATTAAAGGCACACTTGATTATGGTATCACCTATACCAAGGGCAACACCTTGACTGGATTCTGTGACTCGGATTGGGTAGGAGACATGGATAGCAAGAGATCAGTGATAGGTTACTGTTTCTCACTTGGATCTGGAACTGTGTCATGGGTCAGCAAGAAGCAACCCACAGTTGCTCTTTCTTCTACCAAGGCTGAGTACAAATCAACATGTTTTGCTTCTTGTGAGGCAGTATGGTTGAGGAGGATTTTAGGGGACATGGGTGCAGTGCAGAACAAGCCTACACAATTATCATGTGCATGGCGATTGCAAAGAACCCTATGTTCCACGCTCGCACAAAACACATTGAGATTCAATATCACTTTGTACGCGAGCTCATCATGGATGGAGAGGTCGACTTGGTGTATTGTCTAACTATAGAGAATGTTGCGGACATCTTCACGAAGGCTCTTGGAAGAGACTTGCTAGAGAGGCAACTTCATCGACTTGGCATTGGGCCGAAAAAGTAAGTTCACTTGCGGGTGGACATTGAGGGGGGGTGTTAGATATCAATGCTCCACTCTCGTGTAACTATGTGGGAACCAGCTAACTCTATTGTAAGCCCCCCATATGAGGAGAAGGCATTTGAGTAGCTCGGTTATCCGATAGGTCCTAGTTTGGACACCAGATGGGGGCCATGTGTGGCCTGATGGCTAGACGGCTTCAGATAGAGTTGGCACACTGCCAACTAGGCTACATGCAAGTGCGGGAAGGCATCCCATGACTGACCACACTGAGGGTAGATGGAGCATTTCCCGGGGTAGCCCACTCTCGAGTTGCAGGGCCCACCGTTTGGAGTCCCAGATGATCTCGGATGGCTTTGGGCCAAATGGAGACCATAGGTTAGTTGCTCTATTCTATGCCACGGTTCTAACGTGTGGTCGATAGCCTAGACCGATCTCTAGTCAACCATTTTGGGCGGACTGGGTCGGCGGTCTCCCAATTGGGTCTAACGGACTACAACTAATGGCTATATAAGAGCAAGCTTGTGAAGCCCATATTCATCACTGGCTATAGCAACCTTGATTCCTTAACATCCAGCCTCTGTCCTCTACTGTTTCCAGCACGCCATCGAAGCTTCTCACACAGGAGCACACTGCTAGGTGGCAACGCCATCTATTGTATCAGTTTTATAGTAATCAAATTTTTGATTCTCCATATTATATGCTTTTCTCTCTTGCATACGAGATCCTGTTATCTGTCGGGCACAGACGACGTATTTTTTTCTTACAGTACATGTGATTTCTGAGTCTAAGGTTAATATGCGAGAGTTGCAATCAACATAGTTGTACGAGGGTGATAGGATGTCTAAACTACGGTCTTGTCTCTCAATCTTGAATCTGCAAGCAAAGTATGGGTGGTCAGATAGAAGTGTCTCGGCCTTAATGAGGTTCGCTTCCGCATTAATTTGTCTCATTATTTGGATATTTTTTGTTTTGAGAATCACCATGTATGTTTGAGAATCATCATTTTTCGAAGCCTATGTATGTTTGAATTGCGATAGGTTTTTCTAGAAGATGTTGCCTACACCAAATGCCATGCCCACATCAAGAGATGAAGCGAAGAAGATGCTAGCAACAGCGGGTATGGATTATGATACCATCCATGCTTGCCGTAATGATTGTATTCTCTTTCATTGTGAGCATGGAGATTTGGCTAGTTGTTCGAAGTGTGGGAAACAACGATATAGAGATGACTTGCAAGGTGAGCAAATACCGGTAAAGCTCTTGAGAAACTTTCCCATCATTGCTAGAATACATCACATGTTCCGATGCAAATCCACCATAGCAGAGTTGATGACTTGGCATGCATCTCATTTGTCCACTGATGACACATTGAGGATTCCCACAGATTGTACAGCTTGGAAGCACATAGACAATCAGTGGCCGAACTTTGCAAGGGAGCCATGCAACTTACATCTTGGGATCGCCATGGACAGCATGAGCCCTTTCAGGTTACGCTCAACATCTTGGTCGACATGGCCCATAGTCTTGGTGAATTATAATATCCCACCATGGCTAATAATAAAGAAGAGACACCTCATGCTTGCACTGCTTGTGCTAAGGAAGTACAAGGCTAAAAATATGGGCGTGTACATGGCACCTTTGATAGAGGAGTTATAGATTTTATACAGGAGTGCAGGTCTTCGATATTTCCAGAGCTCCTAGACATACCAATAACATTTTGGTCAGGGGAATCTTGATGTGGACCATGCATGACTACTTAGGATATGGAGAGTGCACAGGTACGTGGTTGTGTGTTTACATGTATAATATAGGATTATGCTTTTATGACTCTCTTTCACGCGCATGTCTTACACTACCACATTCATGCACGCGTACAGGACTTGTTACAAGTGGGTACCATGCTTGTCTTGTTTGTGAATCGGGTTTGAAACTGCTTGCACGATACTCCAAACATATGAGAAAAAATGTTTATGAAGGTCATGCTCGACACCTTCCGCTAGACCATCTCGTGCGTGGAGGTTAGCTTGATCCACCACCACCATATTTGAAGGCAAGTGACTAGATTCAAGCTTGGAGGGCAAATGGAGAGGCATCTCTTCGTGGTATGAAGAGACTCTATCTTTCATGAGCTTCCTTATTGGGGTCAGTTACAAATCAATCATCTCTTGGATCCCATGCATATTTTCAAGAATGTGCAGGCTACTATTTAGGCACACTTGGTTGGTTCTAAAGACTCGAGAGGAGTGCAAGAAGACTTGCGCGCTATGAATAGGATGCCTCGTTTGTGGCCCCAAGTGCATGCTCATAAATTTGTCCTCCCAAAAGCAACATGGATCCTCTCTAAGAGAGAGGAGGCAGCCGTCAAGGTAGACATTGCCTCTTTTTGAACACTGATAGGGTATATGCATTGCTTGAAAGGAGAATTTTCAAAGGACAATAAGCTTAGTGGGCTCAAGTTCCATAATTGGCACAAGGTCTTATAGGTATTCTAAGCTATAGGATTAGTGTACCGATAATTGTGATGCATTAGTGTAATTATGATTATGTTATATTATTGACATGACTTCTTTGTTGCTTGGACAGTTCATCCTCCCAATTACAATGAAAGCATGCTTACAAGAAGATGTTAGAAATGCTATATTCAAGATCAGTGGTATTGTGAGGTATGCTTACTATCAAATCGCATTGATTGCATTTTCTTCAATTTAAGTTGAATAATATGTAGACTGATTATGAATATATCTTACATGAGCATGTGAAATAGGTGGATATCTCAAAAAGAGATCTCCATATCGAGCATCGAGAAGTCTAGGGTGGACTCCATTGAAGTCATATGCTTGCTTGAGAAACACTTTCCCTCGAGCATTATGACAACTCAAGTGCACTTGCTTGTGCACGTAGTTGATGAGGTGGCCATTTCAAGTACCGTTGATAGTCGGTGGATGTTTTTTCTCAAGTGGTTTATATGATAGAGATGTAGATATGGAGATGCTACTACCAATGCCGGATCCAATTGATCCATATGGATCTAGCAAAGAAGATGAAGATCACAATATGAGCCAAGAGGAAGATGTGCATAATGACATCATACGGGAGGAAGATGGAGATCACGATATTAAGGAAGAAGATGACAATCATCAAGAATCACCAGACTTTATTGAAGAAGTCTTAGGTGAATGTACTATGCTAGAGTACGATGATGATATACAAGATCAACCTGATATAGAGTTAGAGATAGACTTGTTTAGCGCGCTAGACTTGGCTCAGGATGAAGCCGTTGATGTAAATGCTCTTCATTGATTTTTTTCATCTCAAACTTGGACATGAATATATGAGCTTTAAACCTAATGTACATGCTCTTGTACTTTTATTCTTCCAAAAGATCAAACATGTATGAAAAGGAAAAAAAAAATTGTCATTGGGAAAAACTATCTTTAAAGGTCGGTATGGAAAAAAACACTCTCTATAAAACATCGCTATAGAAAACTATCTCAGAGTTGCTATATAACGACCTTCTACAAGTCTAGCAAGTATCACTATATAGCGACTCTATAAAAACGTCGCTATATAGTGACACTTGCCTAAAGTCGCTATATAGCAACACTTTTTTAAACCCGCTTTGCTTATCGATGATTAGCGCCCCGCGTGCACTAAACATCGATGCTTAAGCATCGAAATAAGACCCGTTTATAGTAGTGTGTGTAACTCGTTGTTCTTTTCGATTTCAAAGGGCTCCCAAAATGGCATGTTTCTTGGGACAGTGCTAACAAAACTCTCCAACATAAATTGTTGTAAGTTTGTACAAAAAGTGGAGAATATAATATTTACGGTAGGCAGCCTATGGAGAATTTTGGGTTTCTTGGTCTCTCCTTCAACCACGTGTCCTAATATAAGCCTTGGATTTAATTTTGATATGAAGGCCTATAACATTTGATGAAAAGCATGCTTTTGGATGAAAGCTATTGATGGAAGGCATGAGCGCTTTTGAAGGCCTCTAAATCCATATATTTTGCAAACTTCAACTCTTTAGATCGTCTAGCTATAGCTGATGTTGGCTCTGCCGTCCTCTCTCTCCAACATCGCTCACATAGAGAACCGCTTTGGAGGTAGAGATAAGATTTCCACAGCAAATGACGGAAGAAATCATGACAAGAATTTGATCGATGCTCAAGTTGAAATACAGATACACTCATTGAGATTTAGATAATATATCATTCTCTTACATATTCGCGATACTCAATCTCGATGCTAATATTCTCGATGATTACAACCTCAGCGCACGGAGAAGGGCCCGTTCCCTCGGATTATAACTATTTGGGAAAGGAAGCGCGCCACCTCCCCGTCCACACTATGTGTGGTTATATAAAATATATACATATCTATATATATATGTTTTCCATTTGAAGTTCTGGGTTTTCTTTTGCTTTTGCATATTCTAAATTCTTCTTTCTATTTGTGTGCCGAGGTGTTCAGGAATGCTTAAACACATACACCATTTCGTCAGGCCTGCTATTGTGAGCTTAGTTTATAGTCAGGTATTTTCCAAACACCATGTGTCATCCTTTCTTCATTGTTAATTTATAATCAACATATTATAGATTAGGCGCCCTAAAGCACCCTAGTTTCTCATGACTATAGCATCAACCTTCTCCTTTGACGAATGCGGTTCTCGAAAAGCAGAAAGACACTGTTCATGGAGTGACCGGTTGCGTCTGTCTGGAACGTATCCAGATGGTTTGGGCAGCAAGCATCGTGAGAGAATTGAAGACGCTCGGAAAGGTGTTCCTCTCCACTTTTTGTGAAGCTGCTTCTTCAAGCTGCCTCATCTGTGGGTTCAGCTGCTCTTGTTTTGCCTCCACACGCGCAACACGGGCTTTCAGATCGCTGAGCTGCCGTTGTATGCTACTTTCCTTTTTGTATGTCTCCTTGATCTCCCTGTGGAGGACCTGGTCATGCTGCTGAACGATTTTCGTCTGATACTTAGGTTGAAGAGCATGATTCTTTCTCTCGGAAGACAGAAGTGATCTTGCCTGGGACTGGAGAGCAGCCTGAATCTTAGACTTTAGTTTTTGTCTGAGCTGGAAAGCCTGCTGCATGGCGCTCTTATCAGCAGAGTAGTCTCTAGGTGCAGCTAAGGTACGAAAGGGGAGGGTCTGAGGGTAGTGCTCTCGGTGAAAAGCCATCTGACCTAGGATAGCAGAATGCTAAGAGAGAGCACGTGAAGCCAAGGGCAAGACAGAGGAAATGAAGGTGGTGAGAACAGCGCCTAAGGATTCAATTAGCTGCCATAGAAGTTTATACTCAGATAGGAGCATAATTTGCGACCAGCCGACAGATGCAAAAGACAAGGGTGACAGAATACCCAAGGGTGGCGGGATATGGCGAAAAAAACAGAAGATGCTCGAATTAAACTAATGCCCTATAGGTCGAATCAAAGCTTGTTATCTAGGGGACAAGTAGCTCCGAGAATGCCGACCGGGCAGTGCTGTCGAAAGAAGAAGAGGAGGGTGGATTGACAATATGAACAAGTGAGGTCGTTAAGATAGGGGCGGCATGTTTGTCGATTATTCCAGCAGCAGAACATTTGAGCAGTATGGCGACCACACCAAAGAAATGTCACTGTTCATTTTTCTTAAAGAAATATAACTAAATTGCTTAAACTTTTGAAGATTTTGAGAGAATATTTTTGGTCTGCCCTAGGCTAGGCCTTATCGATGGGGATTTTTGTAAGAAGCTAAAACCCATTATAGAAATTTGGCCATGATTTTCTCCCCCTTTCTCTCTCTCTCTTCTTCTTCTTCTTTCTTCTTTTTCTTCTCTCTCTAAGCTTCTTCTTCTTCTCTGTCTCTCTCAGCTTTTAATTTGCCAGGGCAGGCCTCTTGAATGTATTCACTTGTTTTATAATTGAAAATTAAAATGTTGTAGGATCATTGTATACCTTTCTTTGAGCCCTCAAACCAATATTGTAAATTGGCTACATGGATGTGCACATCTCTCATGCTTGCATTCATAGTGTCCAACCATGCTCAATAATACGCTATAAAAACTATAAAATTTGACACAAATGTCTATGTACTACAAGGCCACACCTCCCTTGCCTATAGTGTTAATACCTCATGCCTACATAGTGCAATCCCACACCTCCCCCATTCCCCACTCTCCCATATGAAAAGTGCAAAACATGGCATAACTTCTCGAGGGGGTTTTAAAATTTTGTGGAGTTATAGAAAATATACATAATTAAGGGTTTTTTTTTTGAAGAGCTAGGCATTCCATACAAATGGGGTGTCTTATAAACATCCCCTGAATACAGGTGCTATTTAAAATTTTCATATACATTTAAACCCCCCAAGCATACAAAGCCTACATTCTTAGCAATACATCCATCTATTTGTTTATCTATTAAAAGGATCCTAATTGACTGCCGTGACAACACGTGGCAATCATATCAACCCCAAAACTCCCCTATGAAAAGTATTAAAAAATTAGCATAAATGCTCCATATGAGCACTACATCCATCTATCGATTTATCTGTTACGAGGAAGCATAATGAAATGTGGTGACAACAGGCGAATCGTATTGAATACAATGATGATATTTGACAAGTGAAAAGCAGCTTATATGATCAGAATTGATCCTAGAAAAGATAAGAATAAACTTGAAAGTGTGGGTCATAGTAAAAGCATTTTAAATGCATGGTCTATATCAAAAGCATCTTTCATGGTTATTATATTGAGGGTCATTAACAAGATTCAAAGGAAAGAAAAAGGTGTAGACTAGCTTTTTCATGAAGCTTTGTGATAGGCTATCCGTAGCCACAGTTCATCTATCTTGGACAATTCATCCAATCATTTTCTAAGGCCTTCTTCTCGTCTTCTTCTTGGCCATTCAAATGTTGAATGGTTGTTAGTAGAAGGAATTCCACTTGTACAACTATTTCAAGGCCAAATGCCATACTAGAACAAAGTGTTCTTCATTATGCTTTTCAATCCTATTTGGTAGACCTTTAGTCCAATTCAGTAGGCCTATAGTGCCATTCGGTAGGCCTATAGTGCCATATGGTATACCTAAGTTGTTCTTCATCATGCTCTTCAATGCCATTCGGTAGGCCTATAGTGTCATGTAGAGCTTGCGGTCCCAATCATTTTCAAATTGATGCTCAATTACTATTTTGTGGAGAATTGTATTGAGCACTTTACTAGTTACTTGGGCCTAACGAGGGCCTAACCATTCACCTCCGATAATATGTTGCCAATTTAGATCACGAATTTTTGAATCATGATCTCAACTTGATCTCAATCAGCAAAGTCTAGATAATGCTCACGCGTGGTGTCCACCCATTGCCTCTAAAAGTAGACAACAAACCTTGCTTGTAGCTCACTAATCCATGAATTGCAAGTCCAGATGAGGGAATGCTTTTGCCAATATCCCTCACCATTCCTCTAACCATTGAGTAGGCATGGCGAAGAAAGTTTGGATACAAAGCATGAAGGCTCAAAAGATAAAGGAGTGGAAATAGATCACAACAACATGCTACTAGGCAAACATTGAGAATATCTTAAGTTCCGTGAACTAGCACAAGGCGGCTTTTTTTCTAAAAATCACCAAGGAGCAAGATTAGAAAATACTGCAAAACTCAAAAATAGTTGTTTTGTAGATGTACAAACTACCCAACAGGGATCCAACATGATCACCAAATGCTATTTTGGAATTATCATGGCATGCAGTTGATTTTAGTTTGTCAGGATGTGCTTCTTTGCTTTAACATTCATTCTAGGAAAATAGGTATACTATCATTTCTAGAGGCCAAGTGATGGCACGTGTCGCATGGAATGACTAGCAAATCATGCAAGTTTTTATTACTTGTCTCCTTGGGCAATGTAAGATACAAATGGTGGTCCTTGGCGAAACTCTACACACACATTAATTGCATAAGAGATAAGATTGCTCTCACTTCCTAACATTTACTTTGTCATATCCAAGGACCTCTAACAAGATGTGGCTGGGTACTTCCCACCCACATTTACATCATCAGCAACTCCTCATTAGAAAGATTGGTGCCATCAAGCTTATGCCATAATTCTCTAGCATTGGCAGCCCCCCTTGACTTCATTCAGTGCACTACAACAACATCTATTTTGGGGTAGTGAGGATGTTGTTGTCTTGTGTGAACGGGATTGCTTCACCTTGCTCTTTGCCTAGCCTAGTCATTTTTTCTACTCTCAAGCTACTGACCTTTTCTCCTCTCCCTTCATTCAAGCTGCATTCTTTGAGTTGATTCCTTTGTTGAAACAATATCCATTAGTTCAAGGGGTTCCACAGAGATGTGAGTGCTAGGTAGAGATTATAAAAAATACTTAGAGCTTAGTAGTATCTAGATGATGGCCTACTAAGAGATGTGGCAATGGCATATGAAGGCACACTAGAAGAGGCTCAAGGTGGAGCATGGTAGGGCCAAAAACATGACAAAACTTTGGGATGGACAATGGAAGTGGAAGACTGATTGGCCATGGAAATTAAGAAGACTAGAGGGTAGAAAACTTTGAGGCACAAATTGGATAGCAAAACACATGAAAGATGTATGGGATGCATTTTAAAAATCACAAAAGCCAATGACAAGTATGGTGGAGCTAGAGATGATAGAAATCAAGGCACGTCGAGGTCTAAGAAATCTTCTAGAGGCATCTAAGTTCAAGGAAATATTCATATCATGCACAAGGTAATCCTTTACATCAACTCTCCTACTAAATGCTTTAAGAAGGAACTCTTTCCCAATTGTTTGGCCAAACTATCAAACTAACAAAAATCTCAGAATTATAGAAGCTACTACACTTCAGATTGAGATAACTTGAGCTACAAAGCTCAAATCAAGATACTATTAAGACCAAAAGTGTATCTCTCTTTCTAAGCTACAAGATCAGTACAAGAACTACTATAAATAATGCAATTATATTCCATGGGCTCTAATAATGTGTTGAGAACGTAGGGGAGAGAGGAGTGCACATGATATAAAACTGCACACTAAGTGAACATGATGAAGAATATACACCTTCATCTTTTATGGTTAAGGTTACAATTAAAGTTAAGATTAGGGTTAGGGTTAGGGATTGGCCATGTTGCCTTATGGTCTAACTCTATGGAATATTTCAATTTCCCTATTCTTCACAGACCTTGTATAACGAGTGTATAACTTTCACTAACCTTACAATAACTCAATCTGACATGCCCATAGGAGCACATAGGCCACACAATCAACCTTGAGTCTGAGTTCCTCTTAGGTCAGCAGACTTGTGTAGAGCAATCATGAGGGCATGTCATGCATGCTAAGTTCAATAGAGAGGTAGAACATATTTCAATTTATTGTACCATATTTTAGGATTTTATGTAGCTTATAAAGGGCCCAATGTATTACCACGCCTAGACAAGATGGGGTTGGGATCCTTAGTAAGAATATGCCTTGCTACCTTGATTTAACTAGAGTCGAACAATTTTTATGCAATGCAAATATAGATTTAAAAATTCATCCATATAATACATTGAAGTGTGGGTTACCATTGATGATGTTAGATTATCCTTCACTTGTTCCCAATGGTGTCTCAAAAATACAAATAGGTAAGAATGTAAAGGGCCAAGGTGGGAGGCTGATAAAAGGATGGTGGGAAGGATTTGTGGATTAGGAGATAAATAGGAATAGGGCTAAGAGGAGGCTAAGAGTTACCTTATAAAGACATCAAAGATTCAAGATTGTTGAATTTGGAACAATGTCTCAACTTTCCTTATGCCGATGAGATCATCATTGTAATGTTATCTCTCTAGATCTCATAGCTCAACTAGAAAATAAGAAAAGTGCCAATTACTTCCTCACAGAGCTCGTGCATGTCTTCCAAAATCAAAACCTCAAATTCATAAATCCATAATGTCTAAATCGATTCTAAGGCACCTAGAACATTATGAAAAGCCACCACCACTAGTGTATGAAGTATTGAGGAGCTAAGGAATAAAATGAAGCTTGCCTACAATAGAGTACCCAAAAGACTTGAGATGTAGACTAATGCTAGCAGGGAAAGGAAAATGAAAGAAATAGGAAAATGTAGTTATCCAAATTAAGTAGCACAAAAAGAAAGACAAGAAAAAGAGAAACCAAAACATGAAAGGATAGACAATGAAAGGGAAACTAATAGGGAAGGCAAAATAAGTTAAAGGCCATGGAAATCCTTGTAGCGTAAACCCTAAACCATATTCCCTAAATCATAAACCCTATACCCTGAACCATAATCCCTATAGCCTATACTCTAAACCCTGAATCCTATACCCTAAACCATATGCCATAAATCATTAAACCTTTAACCTATACCCTAAACCATGATCCATATAGCCTATACCCCATACCCTAAAGCCTAATCCTTATACCCTATACCCTAAGCCCTAAACCGTATACCCTATATCCTAAATCCTAAGACGATAGCCTAAATGCTAAACCCTATACCCCATACACAAAACTCTATACCCTAAGCCCTAAACCCTATACCCTATATCCTAAATCCTAAGACGATAGCCTAATGCTAAACCCTATACCCTATACCCTAACCCCTAATCCCTATAACCTAAACCCTAATCCCTATATACTATACCCTAAATCATTAACCCTATAACGTATACCCTAAACAATATACCCTAAACCATATGCCCTAAATCATTAACCCAGCTACAACCTATACCCTAAACCTTGAACCCTATATCCTAAACCATATTCTCTAAATCATTAACCCTATAACCTATACCCTAAACCCTATTTCCTATAGCCTATACCCCATAACCTAAAGCCTAATTCTTATATCCTATACATGAAAATCTATATCCTAAGCCCTAAACCCTATACCCTATATCCTAAATCCTAATAAAATGATAGCCTAAACCCTAAACCCTAATCCCTAATCCCTAATCCATATATCCTAAACCCTAATACCTATATCCCAAACCCTATACCCTAATCCCTATAGTCTAAATCTAATCCCTATATCCCAAATGCTAATCCCTATATCCTAAACGCTATACCCTAATCCCTATAGTCTTAACCCTAAATCCCCAAACCCTAATCCCTACACCTAAAATTTTTTAATGGGTATGACACTTTGCACACGCCTTATTATTACCCACTTTAAGACTTGTGCAAAGTGCCTTGCCAATCAGATATCATTTGCATGGTTGGGCATGCATTTTATGTTGTGCATGATGAGAAACAAGGAAAGGTGCATTCCCCCACCATGCAAATGGTATCCAATGGTCATTGTACTTTGCACATGTCTTATTGTGGGTGAGATTCGAAGACATGCAAAGTAGTGCAGCCATCAAAGACAACACCTTTGAATGACGCACCCGATGCACATTTTTGACCCTGATGCATAATGCATGGTGAAAAACAAGAAAAACTACATCTTAGACTATGCAAATGAGATCCGATGGGAATCATAATTTGCACAATCCTTAAAGTGGGTGAGATTATGACTTGCACAAAGTAAGGTCTCCATCAAACATTCAAACATTCAAGAAAGGGACCTCAATGCTTGTTTTTTTACTCTCATGCATGATGCATGGTGAGAAACAAGGAAAAATGTATCCCTGACCATGCAAATGACATCCGATCAACACAAACATTTACACAAGGCATATAATAGGTGAAATTAATTGCACATTCAAATGGGACACCTTTTTTTTTACCTTCATGCATGATGGCTAGTGAAAATCAAGAAAAATGTGTTGCCGATAATGCAAATGATATTCGATGGGCATATTACTTTGCATGGCTCTTAAAGTTAGCAATATTAAGCCATGTATGTTTTAATCAAAGTTAAACTTTTATACTATTATTAAACTTTTGCCTATCAAGCTAATTTTTTTAGTTTCATGATATTCACAAAACATAGTACGATTTTATATATTTTCTTTTGAGTATCTATGGAAAATATGTAAATCCTAGTGCAACTTTTAAAAACTTTTCATACAAGTTTCAAACCTTGGCAAATGTTTTAACATTTTATTCTTATTAGGGAATATAAACTTTTGGTGCCTATATAAAAGTTTCACTTCTTAATGAAACTAACATGAAAAAATCATTCATGTATTAAGGGCCTTACAATGTACCATTCCTCACGGAGACTAGCACATTGTTTTAATCCACATGTGGTGACAACCAAGCAAAAATGCCCTCAACCATGCAAATCAGATCCAATGGGCATGGTAATTTACACAAGCCTTAAATTAGGTGAGATTAAGTAAATTTAAAAATATCAATACAGTTGGAGATTTGCACGTTTGAATCAGCCACCCGATACCTATTTTTTTACCCTCATGCATGACGCATGGTGAAAAAGAATTAAAAATGCATTCCCAACCATGCAAATGAGATTATATGGGCATGATACTTTGCATGGTATCAAATTGGGTGAGATTAAGGATAGTTCAAAGTACCATCCCCACAGAGGATTTGCACATTGAATGAGATACCTTCAAGATGCATATTTTTCGGCCCGACATGTGGTGAGAAACTAGAAAAATGTATCCCGGACCATGCAAATGAGATCCTATGGGCATGAAAATTTGTAGAGGCCTTAAAGTGGGTGATATTAAATCCCATGCAAATTTTCATCCCCATTTGAGACTTGCACATTTGAATGAGGCATCCTGATGCATTTTTTTTACACTCATGTATGATGCATGGTGAGAAACAAGGAAGAATGAGACCAGATGAGCATGGTACTTTGAAATGGGTGACATTAAGGCTTGTACAAAGTATCATCCCCATTATATGGTCGCATATATGAATGAGACACCCCGATGCATGTTTTTTTACCCTCCTGCATGACTTGTGGTAAGAAACAAGGAAAAATGTGTCCCTAACTATGCAAATGAGATTCGAGGGGCATGGTACTTTTTACTAGCATTAAATTTTATTGAATTAAACCCATGAAAAGGTTCACACATTTAAATGAGACACGCCAATGCATGTTTTTGGACCCCCATGCATGACAGGTGGTGGAAACACAAGGGAAAATGCATTGTCGACCATGCAAATGAGATCTAATGACTATGATAATTTCCACAAGACTAAAAGTGGATGATAAAAAGGCATATACAAAGCACCATACCCATTACATACTCACACGCTCAAATGGCATATCTCGATGTGTGTTTCATGATCCTTATGCATGAGGCGCACTACAAGACATGGGCCACTTTTCAACATGGATACCGATGCTAAATACAAAGAAATTTTTGTTTTAGGAAGTAAAAAGTGTCAGAGTGTAGGTCGATGTGTGCATCGCAACAATTGTGTCGCTATACGTGTCAGTGTGGGTGTGAATAAGTGAGTCTTTCCAATGTCCATTTTAGCATCGGTATCAATGTCGGTATATACTGATATGGTAACCATTGTCTCTATATACCAATACTTTTACAGGATATTTAAAATTTTTTTGGGGGGCAGAATGAGGCTTGTTTCAGCCCAATTCTATCCCACAAATTTGCTTTTTTCATTAGAATGGTATTAGAACATGTCATAAAAGGAGGTACAACATCAAAATCACGTTACACTGTTACAAACGAGGGCTACGAAATAATTTTTGCGCTACAAAATGGCAAAAGTACCAAAGCTTGAAATGGAAAATTTGTTGAAGTATTGCGCCAAAATACAGAATGACAAAATGCCATATCCTACTACTACTCCTCCTCCTCCGAACTCTCCTTGTCCTCCTCGCCCTTCTTGTCTGTGGGCTCTCTGCATAGGCCTACTCCCTCACCCTCCTCTAGGCCTGTGAGCCTCTCCTCTTCTACTTGAGATCCAGTCTGCAAGTCTAGATCTCTGGATGGGTCGAAGTGGCCTGTCTGATAACAAAACAAGTTAGAAAATAAGATAAGAGTGTCGATTATAAAACAACGATGATACTCAAATGGCAATTATGAGGATTAGAGTATAATCACATGATTCCACTACAAGGCATAGGCCATTTTTCGACGAAAATACCGACGCTTTTTACATTAAATTTTTTTTTTCACGGGCGCAAACGTCGCTATAAAAGTCGCTAAAAGCGTCGGAAAAGAACCGTCGCTATAAATTGTCGCTATATAGCGACGATGACAAACGTCGCTATATAGCGACACTGTTAATCGTCGCTATATAGCGACACTGATAAACGTCGCTATATAGCGACATTTAACAGAACTAAAAAAAAAGGGTTAGTGGGACTAAACAGGGATTGCTATGGCCCTGTTTAGCCCCACTAATCCTTGCTATGGCCCTGTTTAGCCCCACTAATTCTATTTAGAGAATAAGAGTTAGAGGAATGAGAGAAGGGGGAAAGAGAGAAGCATAAGCATGAGCATAAGCATGAGCTTATGCTTATGCTTATTAAGCATAAGCATAAGCTCATGCTTATGCTTATGCGGAAATAGAGAATAAGAGTTAGAGGAAATAGAGAAGGGGGAAAGAGAGAAGCATAAGCATGAGCATAAGAGGAAGATGCGCATAAGAATGAGAGAAGGGGGAAAGAGAGAATCATAAGCATAAGCATGAGCTTATGCTTATGCGGAAATAGAGAATAAGAGTTAGAGGAAATAGAGAAGGGGGAAATAGAGAAGCATAAGCATGAGCATAAGCTCATGCTTATGCTTATGCATGAGCTTATGCTGAAATAGAGAATGAGAGAAGGGGGAAATAGAGAAGGGGGAAAGAGAGAAGCATAAGCATGAGCATAAGCTCATGCTTATGCTGAGCTTATGCTTATGCTTATGCTTAAGCATCTGAGCTTATGCTTATGCTTAAGCATAAGCATAAGCATAAGCTCTTGCTTATGCTCATGCATGAGCATGAGCTTATGCGAAAATAGAGAATGAGAGAAGGGCATGAGCATAAGCATAAGCATGAGCTTATGCTTATGCGGAAATAGAGAATAAGAGAAGGGGGAAAGAGAGAAGCATAAGCATGAGCATAAGCTCATGCTCATGCATAAGCATAAGCATGAGATTATGCTTATGCTTATGCTTATGCTTATGCTTATGCTTAAGCATAAGCATAAGCATAAGCTCATGCTTATGCTTATGCATGAGCATGAGCTTATGCGGAAATAGAGAATGAGAGAAGGGGGAAATAGAGAAGGGGAAAAGAGAGAAGCATAAGCATGAGCATAAGCATGAGCTTATGCTTATGCTTATGCTTCTCTCATTCTCTATTTCCGCATAAGCTCATGCTCATGCATGAGCATAAGCATGAGCTTATGCTCATGCATGAGCATGAGCTTATGCAGAAATAGAGAATGAGAGAAGGGGGAAATAGAGAATAAGAGGGAAAGGAAAGAGAGAAGGGGGAAATAGAGAAGGGGGAAATAGAGAATAAGAGGAGGGAAAAAAGAGAAGGGGGAAAAAAGAGAATAAGAAAAGGGGGAAGAAGGAAAGAGTTTGAGGGGAAGACAGGGTTCCTACACCCATCACTGCAGCTAGCGCTTAAGGCACAAGCTACAAGCCAATGCAAATAACAAAAATAATAAATGGAAAAAAGAGGAAGCACTTACCTGAAATAGTATGTCTTGCTCGATGTAGTGGACTAGCCCTACAAAAGAGAGAAAACAACCCATTTTTTCAAAAAAGATGTTAGAGGAAGGAGGAGATTACAAAAGCAACGTCTTGAAAGGAGGAGATTGAGGAGACAAGGAAAGGAGGAGATTGAGGAGACAAGGAGAAAGAGAAGGAAGAGAAATACAAAAAAAAGAGGTGAGTCTTCTTTCTTTCTTGAAATCTCGTTTTTTGTTTCAATCCTTTGAAAACAAGCATGAAAACTAGTTTACAGGTTTAGCAATACAAGAAGAAACACTCACAAAACTAAAGCTAACAAAGAAACAACCTACATTATTGAAACAAACTCACCTCTTGAAGAACTTCCTTTCAAGAAACCAAAGAGGGAAAAGGGTAGAGAGGGAGTACAAGAGCTAGGAGAAGGGTGAGGAGTGGAAAATAGAGTGGGAGGTTGCTTGAAATAGGTGGGAGGTCGTCGAAAATAGGTGGGAGGAGATATTGGCTTGCTATCTTGAGAGATTAGAGAATAGTATAGAGAAAACGCCGCGTGACAAGAGTTTCGGGTTTTAACCCATAGCGTCGCTACATAGCGACGCTTATTCGTCGCTATATAACGATGTTTTTAATTTTTTCCGTCGCTATATAGCGACACTAAAGAGTCGCTATATAGCGACCTTTAACCCTAAACCCAAACCCTAAAAGTCGCTATATAGTGACTTTTTACCCTAAAAGTCGCTATATAGCGACACTTAATCCTAAGTGTGGCTATATAGTGACCTTTTACCCTAAGAGTCGCTATATAGCGACACTTATACCTTAAAAGTGTCAATTCAAGGCACTTGATCTAAGAAGAGAGGGAAGGAGCTCATGGGTGGCTATTTTTTGGATCTTAATGGATTTCCTTGCATTTTGTGTTGTGACTTTAGAGGTGTGCAGATGGAAGGGACGAGTGAAAGCTTGTCAGATGATGCGCCAATGCTCGGGAGTGTAGAATGGCTTACAGAGAGGTTGTATTGTCATTGCACTTATTGCAAGCGAGAAGTATGACATCAACGCTATATTATCATGCACCACTTGAGAATGTATGGGGAGGAGCCCAAACCAATACCCACCATTGGTGGTGCACATGGTGATGGATCATCGAAAAGTCATTGCTATTTGAGTTTGTGATTAATATTGCATGTGTACACGACACGAAATCTTGAGACAGGATGAGGAGGGTGTTGTGCATATACCTTCACACTACCAATGTGGATATGAAGATAGAGATCATGTGGATATGGAGATGCCACTACCAATGCTGGATCCAATTGATCCAGATGGATTTGGAGAAGAAGATGAAGATCACAATATGAGCCAAGAGGAAGATGTGCCTAATGACATTATATGGGAGGAAGATGGAGATCACGATATTGAGGAAGAAGGTGATGATCATCAAGAATCACCCGACTTTATTGAAGAAGATAATCAAGTAGTCTATGGTGAACGTACGATGATGATATAAGAGATCAACTCGGTATAGAGTTGGAGATAGACTTGTTTGGCATACTAGACTTGGCTCAGGATGAAGCCAAGTCTCAAACATAGACATGAATATATGAGGTTCAAACTTGATGTACATGCTCTTGTACTTTTATTCTTTCAAAGGATCAAACATGTACATGCTTTCATATTTTTATTCTCTATGAGATCAAACATGTATGAAAATTTAAAAAAATTTGTCATTGGAAAAAACTGTTTTTTAAGGCCTATATGAGTAAAAAACATCTCTGGAAAATGTCACTATAAAATAGTATCTCAGTGTCGCTATATAGTGAAGTGCCTAATACAATGAGGCACGAGTGGCAAGAGCACCAAGGGATGGCAGACACTCAAACATGACGATACAGGGCATGGGCATGAGTGGGGTGAGGGGGTATAAAGAAAGAGAGTGTTAGAGAGTGATGAGGGTTGGAGTTAGAGAATATAGCGACACTTAAAAGTCGCTATATAGCGACCTTTATAATCGTCGCTATATAGCGACGCTTTATGGGATGCGCTTTTCATACCGACGATTATCACCCCGTGCGCGCTAAACGTCGGTACGTAAACGTCGCAATAGGATCTGTGTGTAGTAGTGCTCTCCACCACCTTTTGATAATTTATTTCATGCCTTGCTTGTCCATCTGCCTAAACCAGGCCTTGGCTTTAATCATGTATGCTCTTCTGTACTCATCATTAGTTGGGGAGGCCTACCAATCATAGATTCCTGTGGATCCAAATTCAAGGAGTTAGATATGAATGACAAAGCATTTGAATGACTAAACATATTAGATATGCAATAGAAGATAAATATGTACTTACCACCCATGCATAGTTGGTGAGCATGCCACCGCTCCCAAGGTGTAAAGCATCTATCATTTCCATGCATCTCCTTGTTGCCCTCTGTTGACCAGCAATCTGGATTGTCCTTGAACTCCTTCTTCCCTTTCTTTCAATATTTTGCTTCTGCCCACCCTGGCTTGTTCCTACCAAACCTAGCAGCTTCTTTCAACTTGTATCTATGAGACTTAGGAGCTCTCCCAGGCGCTTAAGCATGTAATTGGACTCAAACTCGTATGTGGGAGGGTTGGGAAATTGTCACCTTAGGGCTTGTTAGATGTATTCCTTGGCCCTCTTGCCTTGCTTGCACCAAGGTTTCAAGATATCCTTGGCAAAGTGCATGCTCATCCACCTCCTCATGTAATTCATGACCTTCATCCCTTAGTGATCCTCTATAACTTCATGAAGTTCATTCATGAGGTAGTAAAGTCCTCAAGCAAAACATAGTTCGACGGACTCATAGTGGAAGGAGTAGTAGAGCTAGAGTGCGGAGTGGGAGTAGCAAAGCTAAAGTGAGGGGTACTGGATCGAGGGGTGTTGGGAGTGGTGTGGCCTATGAGAGGGGTGGGCAAGGGACCATACTGGAACTGTGTCTCATAAAAAGTGGGAGCCCTGGAGCTCAACTAGAGTGTTGGGAGTGTGCATACTCGTCTACATCTCCCGTGCCACCATAGCAACCATGGCCCTTCCTACTCTTTCTAGACTTATGACACCGACCCCCAGGTGATGATCCCTCAAAAGCTACAACAAGGGTAGAAAGAGCCATCGATGGTCCCAATCTACCCCCCAATGGTGCAGGAGAGGGAACAATGGAGGTCCTCCGAGAGGAGATAAGAGAGAAGTATGTATCTAGCTCCGTGAGGCTCATGGATGCAGCAAAATCCTACGGACTCGCAAAGCCATGGGCTCCTAGCAAAGGAGTCTGCTATGGAGTAATCTGCTAAGGAGTCGGCTGAGTGGAATCAAAGTCCTCTGGACTATAAAGTCCATGCTCTCTCCTACTATGAGAAGTTTTTTGATCATGGGGAGTCTACTCTGTGGATGTGCAATGTGATGACATGGCTAATTTAACAGGATTGGACAAATAGTGGACACAAACACAAACAATAAAATTAGATATGAAGCAGAAAAAACTCTATATACTTACATGCAGAAGAAAAAAAATGAATAAATAAATACTTTCTTGAAGAAAGAGAGGAATGGCGGAAAAGTGGAAAGAGAGTAACAACAAAAATAGAGAAAATAGAAAGAGAGGACTGGTGGAATGAGAGAAAAGGTGGAAAAGTGAAAAGATGGAAACACAAAAAAGCTGAGATACAAAAAGACAAAAGATTGCAAAAAAGCCAAAAGCCAAAAGACAAAAAAGAGGAAAAGATGGAAAAGAGGAAAGGAGGAAAGGAGAAAAAGCTGAGAAGTTAAAAAGCAAAAAGACAAAATACAGGAAAGATAGAAAAGTGAAAAGATGAAAAATCAAAAAAGTAAAAAGACGCAAAAGAGGAAAGCCAAAAAAGAAGACGGAAAAGCAAAAAAGCGAGAAGACGAAAAAGAGGAAAGGCAAAAAAAGTGAAAAAATAGAAAAGCAGACATGCAAAAAGCTGAAAAATAAAAAAAAAATGAAAAACAAGGGCAGAGATGCAGAAAGACACCTACTAAGAGGACATGCGGAAAAATGAAAAAGTGGAGATTCAAAAAAGCGACAGAGGAAAGACGGAAAAAAGGAAATAGAGGAGAGAAGGAGAGGAAAAGAGGAGAGAAAGAGAGGAAAAGAGGAGAGGAAAAAGAGGAGGGAAAGAGAGGAAAAGAGTGGAGGAAAGAAAGAAAGAGAGACAAAACAGAGGAAAAGAGTAGAGAGGAAGAGGAGGGAAAAAAGAAGGAGAAGCGAGTGGAAGAAGAAGAGGAAAAGAGAGGAAAAGAGTGGAGAGAGAGAGAGAGAGAGAGAGAGAAGAGTAGAGGAAGAGAGCCGAAAGAAAAGATATAAGAAGAGAGAAATAAGAAGAATACGAAGAGAGAAAGAATGAATGAATGAATGAGAGAAAGAGAGAAAGAAAGAAATAAGAGAATAAGAACAAGAGAAGAGAATACGAAGACAAGAAGAGAGGAATAAGAAGAGAAAGACGAGGAGAAGATGAATAAGAAGAGAGGAGAAGATGAAAAGAAGAGGAGAGTGAGAAAGAGGAGGAGGAGAAAGAAAAAGGAAAGGAAGAAAGAAAGAGGAGAAGAGGAATAAGAAGGAGATGAGAAAGAGAAGAGAAAGAAGAATATGAGAGGAGTAAAACAAGGAGAGAGGTAGTGAGGGAGCACATAAGACCACCACACTTTGAGCCAGATGATCCTCAAGATTACCCTCTAGATGAGGACGAGGATATGGCTTGGTGGACATGATGATGGGGACGATATGTCTAAGTCTAAGATCATGATGTGAGATTTGGCATCAACATGCTTGTATGCTAGTGTCAGGATGACAAAACTATGAGCTTGCCTCTCGATCTTGAATTTGTAGGCAAATTATGGCTGGTCAAACACAAGTGTCTAAGCCTTGATGAGGTTACTGCAAATCATGTTTGGATCTTAAATGTTTTAAAGTTACTCATTCCTAATTGTTTTAATTAGTATCTCATTCTTAAGGTTTCTTGGATATGAAAATTGCAATAGGTTGCTTCAAAAGATGTTTCTGCCCCAAATACCATGCCTTAATTCTAGAGACAATGCAAAGAAGATGTTGACAATGGTTGGGATGGATTATGATACCATCCACACTTGCCCCAATCATTGTATTTTGTTTCATCATGAGTATGGATATTTGGTTAATTTTTTGGAGTGTGGGTCATGGCGCTACAGACAGGACTTACTAGGTGAGAAGATCCCAGTAAAGGGCTTGATACACTTTACCATCATCCCTAGAATACAACACATCAATTGCAAGTCCATTTCATAGCTAATGATTGTGCCTACTACACACCGGTCTACCGATCACACTTTGAGGGTCCCTATAGATTGTGCTGCTTGGAAGCACATAGACAACATATGGCCGGCCTTTGTGAGGGAGCCATGCACTTTACATCTCGAGCTTGCAATGGATGGCATGAACCCTTTTGGGTTATACTCAACATCTTGGTCAACATGGCCAATAGTATTGGTGAACTACAATATCCCACCATGGCTAACAATAAAGAAGGGATGCATCATGCTTGCCCTATTTGTGCCAGGGAAGTACAAGGCCAACAATATGGACATGTACATGGCACCCTTGATTGAAGAGCTCCATACCCTATGGAGGGGGTGATGTTTCTAAAGCTCCAAGGTGGACCACAAATATTTCCATCAAGGGAATTTTTATGTGGACCGTGCATGACTATCCAGGATATGGGGAGTGTGAAGGTACGTGCTTGTGAATGCCTTTTGATACTTTTATGCTTTGTGGTGTGATCTATGCATGTCTAAGTTCACCATCAATACATGAGTGTTTTAATCTCAATGTTGGTGTACATACTCTTTGATTTTTTATCTTTCAAATGACCAAACTTGTAATCACAAATCATTTTGGGTCCCCTTGGAAATAGCATTCTATAAAAACATCGATATGGAAAATTTAACCTAGAGTCGGTATCAATGATGATGACAAAGTCAGTGTAGTTGTCGGTATGATAGCTGGCATAGGCATCGGTATATATACCAACACCTACACTAACTTTGTCACGATCATTGATACCAACACCTCCCCCCACCTGCGAGCTGTACCAATGACTTTTGCACATGTTCCCGCAAGATGTCGATAAGTTCCCCGCGTGTTCTAGTGGCATGGTGAGAAACGAGGAGAAATGTATACCCAAAGAGGAAAATGGAATCCAATGTTCTCGATATATGCTTTGTAGTGGGCTGGTACCTATCGTAGGTCTTCTTTAAGGCCCATGCAAAGTAGTGTCCCCATCAAAGGCTCCCACATGCAAATGACATACCCCAATGCATGTTTTTCTCCCCTCATGCATGACAAGTGGTGAAAAAACAAGGACAAATGTATCCCTAACTATGCAATGAGATCCGATGGGCATGATACTTTGCATAGTAATTGTAATGGGTGAGATTAAGGCTTGTGAAAATTAGCATAGATCAAAGACTCGTACATTGAAAGAGATGCGACAATGCATGTTTCTTGACCCTCATGGATGACATGTGGTGGAAACAAGGAAAAATGCACCATGCAAATGAGATCTAATGGGAACAATACTTTGCATTGGTCCCAAAGTGGGTGAGATAAAGACATGTACAAAGTGTTTTCCCCAATGATACTTGCACATTCGCATCAAAAATTGTGATTCGTGTTTCTTGACCTTCATGCATGATATGTGATGAGAAACAAGAAAAAATGCATCCTCAATAAGGCAAACATGATTCAATGGACACGATATTTTGCACGTGACTTAAAATAGGTGATATTAAGACCCATGCAAAATAGTGTCCCCATCGGAGGCTCGCACGTGCTATGAGGCATCTTGACACCTATTTTTTAATCCACTCATCATGCAAGGCATCTTGACACCTATTTTTTAATCCACTCATCATGCAAGATGCCTTGCATGATGAGTGGATTAAAAAATAGGTGTCAAGATGCCTCATAGCACGTGCGAGCCTCCGATGGGGACACTATTTTGCATGGGTCTTAATATCACCTATTAAAACAAGGAAATTTGTGTCCCCTACTATGGAAATGAAATTCAATGGGCATGGTACTTTTCACAAATTTTTTAATGGTTGAGATTAATGTCCGTGAAAACTAGCATACCCATCGGAGACTCGCACATTTGAATGAGATGCAACAATGCATGTTCCTTGACCCTCATGCATGACTCATGGTGAAAAACAAGGAAATTTTCATTCTTGACCACGCAAATGAGACCTGATGGTGGACACTATACTTTGCACAGGTCTTAAAGTGGGTAAGATTAAGGCAAAGTATCATACCCATCAAAGACTTTACGCTATAAGGATTAGGGTATAGGATATAGGGTTTTGAGCATATGGTGTAGAACTTAGGCTCATGGATGATTTTTTCATGTTAGTTATGTTAAGAATCAAAACTTTTATATTGATTTTGAAAGTTTGTATGCCCTATTAGAAATAAACATTTGAAATATTTGCCAAGATTTGAAACTTTTATGAGAAAAAATTAAAGCTTTGCCAGGATTTACATATTTTACTTTAAATTTCAAAAGAAAATATAGAAAATTCAACCATGTTTTATCAATATTGTGAAACTTACAAAACTAGCTTGATAAGCTTTTGCTAAGATTTTTATATTAATATATAAATATAGCTTTGATAAAAACATCCATGCTTAGGCTATAGAAATTAAGCATGGTAAAGGTATAATTTGCAAAATTTCATGGTCATGTCTTATATAATTCCATAAAAGGGGTTGGAAAGGAAGATCGACTCTAATTTGTGTTTGTACAAGGATCTATTAATTTTATTATTTTGGAAAAATAAATTTAAGAAAAATGGCCACGATTGTGGAAGGGTAGGGAAAAAAGGGAATTAATGGTATGCATAAGAGGGTAACAGATGGAAGTGCAGCCGCATTTGCAAGGAAAGCAACGAGAGGGGAGGGAGGGAAGGGGGAGGGAGGGAGGCAGGGGTGGGAAGGAGGAGAGGAGAAGGGGGAGGAAGGGGGGGGGAGGGGAGAGGGGGAGAAGGGGGGGGGGAGTGGTGTTTGTGGGGGGGAGAAAGGGGGGGAAGGGCGGAGGGGGGAGGGGGGGGGCGTAGGGGAGAGGGGAGAGGGGGAGAAAGGGGGGGAAGGGAGGAGGGGAGGGGGGAGAGGCAAGGGCTCATGGGGGGGCGGGGGGGGAGAGAGAGAGAGAGAGAGAGAGAGAGAGAGATGCGAGGTGAGGAAGGGGGAGCAAGAGGTTTGATTTCTATTATAGAAAGCTTGAATTCTAGGGTTTGAATTCCTTTAGGGCTATATATTAAATCACCTCTCCCATTATTCATGTTTTATAACATCCTCCCGCCCCCTTCATGTTTCCCTTCCTTACTCTCTCGATTTACCTCCCCTTTCTGATCCCCTCCCTTCATCTATCCCTCTCCCCCTTCCTCTCCTTTCTCCTCCCTCTCCCTTCCCACCATTCTCCTCCCTCACTCTTCCTCTCTCTTTCCCTTCTCCTCCCCTCTCTCTTCCCCTCCCTCTCCCTCACTCTTCCCCTTCTCCTCTCCTCTCTCCCTCCCTTCCTTCCCCACCCTTTCACACCCCTCCCCACCCTCATGCTGTCGTGTTGTAGCACAACACAAAACACTGCAGCAAAAAAAAACATATTGTTCGTAGAATTCAAGGGTGGTTTTACCCCATATATTATGCCAAAAGAACATTGGAAAAGGAAGAGTAGAATTATAGTGTTACTCATAGGGAGTCATTGGGAATGGTTTATGCTTTAAAAAAATTTAGACAATATTTATTGGGTTAACATTTGCTTGGGTGTAGCCAATCACGAAACTATTTTCGGAGCCATTTTGGGGCCACGACATGATGCGCTCTTTGGGAAATATTTGAATTTTGCATGGACCCACGCTCTCGTCAAAAATTTTCTCAACGTCATGAAGGTGCACTGGCATAATAATGAGACGCAATCTATTTGTTCATAACACCGCATAGCTCAACACATGGCATCTCTTCACTGCTTCGCACAGCATAGTCTCTGGCCTACACGGCCTGATCACTTATCATCACGCAATCTTTTGCTATAGCTTTGCCACCTGTCATTGGGCATGCACCCATGCAGATCATTAAAATTGAAGGTTGGCTTGGAGAGACCACCGCGCTAGTTCTTGGAGTAATAATTAGACACAATCTTGAACACTACCGCAGCACAGGCCAACTGTCATCGTGCAGCTTTTCCTGCTTCTTTGCCCATAGCCCATGCAAATCATAGGTTGTGGCTTGGAGAGACATCCACGCTAGTTTTTGGCATAATAATGAGACATAATCTATCATTTTGAGTATCACCTCAGCGCCTGTCATCACCCAGAATTCAAGGTTGTCTTGGAGAGACCACCGTGCTAGTTCTTGGAGTTATAGCTCCGTTACCTATTTTTATGTATTACAAAAGGAGGTCTATGATGACCAGCGCACTTGCAAACAGAAGGAGATCTATGAAAGCCACCGAGCTGGTTCTTGGAGTTATATATTTGTGTACCAAGGAAAATGTATTCTGTTATGCAACCAAGCAAAATGCAATTGACGATATGGCCCTTGAGGGGTCCCATTTAGGGGCAAGGGCCATATCAACACATGCCATTTCTGTCTAGTTGGATCTTGGATATTGTATAATGCACGTCGATATGGCCCTTGCCCCTAGAGGCGACCCATCAAGGGCCATATCGTCAATTGCATTTTCTAAAAGTTTAATTGTATTTTTCTAGATGTATCTCCATGCAACCACAACGATGGGGTCGTTGGAGTTATTTTAGCGCTATTTTAGTCATAAACCAAACAAGGAAATTGTAGTCCTTCTTTCCTAGTATTTTAGTCCTTGTTGCAGTAAACATAAATGAGGGCAAAAGTACAATTTATCGAGTGAAAATTGAGCAAAAGAGATTACAATGTACATCTACGTCCAATAACAGGTTATATAAAAATTATCAACTTATACCGAGCAAAAATTGAACAGAGGATCCTATCCAAAAGATTACCGATAGTGGCCATAACCATTCAAATACAAATATAAAAGTTAACAACAGTGCATACTGAGAGCCTCAAATTGAACAAAAAGAGATTACATAAATGCCTTAGAGACCAAAACATTACATCTAGTGAGCCAAAAGATCATTTTGAGAGCTGAAAAGATTACATCCAGGCATTGCTCAGAGCCTCGTCAACAAGAGGGAATTTGTACAATTCAGTTTTCTGCCAGTCTAGATTGTTGCATTAAAAAATTTTAGGGAGTCAAAAGAGGATATGTGGAGAGGCTAAAGACCATACGCATTGCCAGGACTTGCATTGCCAGGACTCAGATTATATCCCCCCCAGCAAGTCAAGAGTACTCTGCTCTGAAAATACTGAGGCCTTCGTCAACATCTAGGGGGAACCCTGTGGGAACGAAGGGTCTCCACTAGTGCTAGTATTTCTATTCCAAGTAAGTGCAACGCAACCACCTTATATGAGAAGGCAGATATTATTAGGATCACAGAACATCGAGGGGAGGTGGTAGTAGGCATGCTGAAGATGAGTGGGTGATCACCAACCGGAAACGAAAATGCGAAATTTGTAGAATACTTACTATAGGCCGAGCAACAACAATGCATTATGGTGCTCCTCTTTTGCCACCCTAGCTGGGTTAGTGGTGGTTCCTTTAGGTGATGAGCAGGGGAGCAAATGCATTGATGAGAGGTAGAGGAGGGAGCATGGAGCAAAGTAGAGTAGAGACAAAAAAGAGCTAGAGGGGTGTGAAGCAAAGTAGAAGAGCATGTGGAGCAAAGTAGCAGAGCATGGGTGGATCAAAGCAACATAGTAAAATGCCAAACGCCACAGATCTTATATATTATAAGTTCGAGCCACCGCAGTGGTTGGAGCCCAGGGTTCCGTCCATATGAATTACAAGCCACCGCGGTGGAATCCCCCAAACGGGCTGGTAATCATGAAGAAGATGCCATGTTGTGCCACTCCAATGGCTGGTAATTAACTCCCAGTGGAATCTTAGCCACAACAGACGTGGCTGATGAGAGCTACCACCACCAGGTAGTAATTTCAAAAAAGGTAAATCTAATCTCATTACCATGTCTAATCACTCATTACCATGCACTCTAGTTCTCTACTAAACATGTGATCTCGATGACTGGTAATTTTTACTGCACTTGTAGTAATCATGCATGCTAAAGCGTGGTGGTGGCTGAGCGGTGGCACGATGGAATCATAGCCATGACAAACATGGCTAATGATAGCCACCACCATTGGGCAGTAATTCTGACAAAAGTAAATCATGAAGCCTAATCACCTCTAATCCCTCATTACCATGCTTTAGTACTCTCCTGAGCATGCAAGCCCAGTGACTAGTAATTTACTACACTCATAGTAATCATGCATGCAAGCCCGGTGGTGGTAACTAGAAGCTGAGTCATTGCGGGCCACTGCGATGGCTAGTAATTAACTACCAACTGTCTTAGCTGCCACCACAAACGTGGCTAGGAATCTTAGATGCCACCACCTCTAAGCATTCATTACCATGCAAGTCAGTACTGCCTCCTTGAATTATTCAAAATTCAGGCCAACCATCGTGGTGGCTCTCACCTTGAAAGAAGTCAGGCTACAACCACCACGGTGGGTCTCACCTTGACAATGTAGTCCGGCTACTTAACTGTTTCATCTTCTATCCCTCTTGAATGTTTCATTCTCCCTTGCAATGTCAAGCCTCCACTATTCCATTTCCTTCACTGCTTCATCTTCTATCCCTCTCAACCATTTCTTTCTCCCTTGCAAAATCAGACTGCAAACTCAAGCGTCCACTATTCAATTTCCTTCACTGTTTCATCCCCTCTCGACCATTTCTATCTCCCTTGCACTCTTTTTGCAATGTCTATCCCCTCTCATAATGGACCCTGCATAGTCCAAGAGCTCCTCGCACAATCTTTCCTCCCCCTCTGCAACATAGTGTGAGAGCCCCTCCTCCCTTGATCTTGAAATCGTGACATATATGGAAGCTCCTCTCGCGCTCTTCAAAAGCCCAATTTGGATGCTCTCCAAAACTTCACCAGGTTGGTACAGGAGGTGAACATGAAGGAGGGGCAACTAGTCTATCAAGTCAGAAGATTACCATCAATGAAAGCACGACTGAAAATGCTCTAGGAATTTCTGAAGGTAGTTTGCAAGCACACTTTTTCGAGAAGCATTGGAAGAGACAGGATATTCTAGATGTATACCCAAATGCTCAGATTAGTGAAGATGGTGGAGTCAAGATTTTGAGCTTGCTCGCAGACCTCCAAGATGTGCTGAAGAAGACCATTCACTTCTTTCCTAATACGAGAGGAACCTGCAAGTTCAAACAGTAGTAGAGCAACTAAAAAGAGGTGATGTATCTTCAAGAGAAATCTCCAAGAGCATGTTAACCAACCTGAAGACTTGTGTGGATGGCAAATCCCAATTGTCATCTCAATCTGCCGGAGTTGCAATGCACCTGATGGCATCTACCCTCAAAGGGATTTATGAGCAATACAATAAGAAGATGTCTCAGAAAGTGACTTTTCTACAAGAGAAAGCCACCGATGCATCAAAGGCAGCACAACAACTTGAGAAAAGTCTCATGGAAGGTGCAAAAGCCAAGGTAGAGGAGGCACAAGCAAGGGCCTTGTAGGCACAAGAGCAACCTAAGGCCGCTAAAAATTGATCGACATCGAAAGGCATAGAATAGAAGAAGCAGAGAAGCACATGAAGGAGCTCCGAGATAGGATCGAAGAAGTGAGATAGGGACGGTGGAAAAGGAGCTAGAAAAGTTGCGAAAGGATCTTGAAGATCAGAGAGCTGAAAAGGAGGGTCTTTACAAATGGCTCTGCAACATGCAGAATGCATTGAACATTGAAAAAGACCAAATGATGGAGGAGGTGAAAAGGGAGAATGTAGAAACCAAAAAGGTGATGTAGGAACTACGAGAGCTTCAAGGCCAGGAAGGATGGGGCAGAGAGCAACCGGGGTGGAGAAGACAATGAGGCAGCTCCCCAGGTTAGAGGAAGGATGCGGAGAGCACCCACGGTGGAGCAAGCTCTAGCCACCATGGTGGAGCAAGTTCCAACCACCACGGTGGAACCATTTACAACAGCCACAGTGAGGGTTGTTTTTTCAAAACACTATTGGAAGTCCAAAGAGCAAGCTACAAGACCCTACAAGAAGATCATGAGAGATGTTTGCACGAGCTTGCCGTGGATTTCGATAGTTATGAAAAGCAGTCCGTCGTCCTAAGAGATTTCCAAACTAGAGTGGAAGTCTTGGAAATGGCCATGAAGATGTTTTTTAGCAATTTACGCAGCTTCAACAGATGCTGAGGGATTCAAATGAAGCTATTGCACAGAGTGAGAAAAAAGTGGAGGAGATGAAGGAGTACATCCGCAGCCTTAGGATGAGGGAGGAAGGAATCAAGAAGCAACTTTGCCCCATCTACAGAGCAAGACTGTGGTATTGATGGCCGCAATAGTTAAATCGGATGCCTATGCTACTATGCAGCAGGGTCCGAAATGCATGATCTGCCATACCCCCATCATAGATGACTGTTGTATCCGATGGCCTATGTGCTACCACCCTGTGCATGTTTTTTGCTTTGGAGTGTTTGTGCATACAAAATCTAGTTGTAGATAATAGATCAATGTCATTAAAGCACTTAATGTATACACAAATTTCTTTCATACTTGAATAATCACACCATTCCCTCTGGTGGCCACGGCTACCAAGAGTTTTCATTCTCTCTCTCTCTCCCTCCGCCCCTCTTATCTCTCTTAATCTCTCTCTCTCCCCCTCCCTCTCTCCTCTCTTTCTCTCTCTCCCTCCCCTCTTCTCTCTCTTAATCTCTCTCTCTCCCTACTCCTCTCTCTCTCTCTTTCTCTTCCTCCCCTCTTCTCTAGGATTTGTAATTCTCTCTCTCTCTCTCTCTCTCTCTCTATCCTCTAGCGGCCATTTTTTGTTCTCTCTCTTAATCTATCTCTCTCTCCCTCCCTCCCTCCCTCCCTCTCTCTCTCTCTCTCTCTCTCTCTCTCTCTCTCTCCCCTCCCTCCCTCTATCCTTTGGCGACCATGGCCTCCAAGATTTCTCATTCTCTGTCATAATCTGTGATGTCTAGTGCATATTTTAGACCACACATTACCAAGTCTTGGAAATAGGTGAGGCGTTTTGGGGGCTTGCTTAGTTGCTCCTCCCTTTAACTCTTGACTCAAGTGATCTAGTAGGTTGTTGGTAGCCAATTCTTCCATGTTCACACCCTTAGTGGTTGGACCCGTATCCTTATCCTCACCCAAGTTGGTGGCCTTCACGGTTTATGATACATGTAATGAGGTAGATGAGGCTTTCTCCCCTTGATCCTTGTTCGTCATATTGTTGCCCACATGTATGTAGTCTTGTTGCACAACTGAAACCACGTGGCATTCATTGCAAATAGATGATCGTGAACGAAAGGGGTTTTATATTTTTATGGAGTTATAGAAAATATACATACATAAGGGGATTTTTTATTCAAATTTAAAAGTGAAAATTTACAAAAGAGGTGTATATTGGTTTTAAAAGTCTATAGGTAGAGAGGTTTTACAATGCCCCTTGATCACACGTGCTATATGGTGCTTTTACATAGTGGCCCCCCTAGGGTTTACTCCTTGAGGAATTAGTTTCCCTTCTTGTAAAGGGAGGGATTAGTTTCCCTTCTTGTAAAGGTAGGCTAGGTGGCCCCCTTCCTAGTGCTTGCACTAGGATCC
Source organism: Dipteris shenzhenensis (assembly GCF_047967505.1). Taxonomy (NCBI): domain Eukaryota; kingdom Viridiplantae; phylum Streptophyta; class Polypodiopsida; order Gleicheniales; family Dipteridaceae; genus Dipteris; species Dipteris shenzhenensis. The sequence goes on along the minus strand of NC_141620.1, from coordinate 39,778,965 downwards.
TCATAGCCTCATCTAAAAGCACCCTCTATGTTACAAGAGGATTTACAGGTCTAAGAGATGCCACCCCATACATGGGTTGTCCCAGTGGGGGATTTCAAAAATCTAACGGGGTAGGTTTTGTAGAACTAGATTCACTCATAACTAGAATTGGGCCACAAGGCTAGCAAGGCCTCACAAGTTGTATCAAAAACCCTGGGAATTAGCATATTTACATTGAGGATAGGTTTATATGGATTAGATGGTGGATATAGAGTACCTTCTAGGCCTCGTTCCCAAGTTGGATATGGTGGAGGTTGGGAGACATGAAATTTGGGCAGTGTACCCTCCCTCATCTCATTCTAATCATTCATATGTGCCACTAGGCCTTGTGGGCCAATAGTTCCTTTGCACTCTAGGATTAAAGATATCACTTTATGAGGGTCCTCCCTCAAAGAATGTCCATGCATTATTGTGTCACTCATCAGTACGATAGGAATCGGTGCCAGGTACATGTCCTTCACCATAGATGGGCTTATAGCTCTATTGGCACTCTGTCCTACCTAGAAAATGGGTTAACCATATCAGCTAGTTTTGATAGTTCAAATCTTCCCATAAAGTTGGAGAAAGTCTCCCATATCTGAGATATTGTGGTGGAAGGAATGGGGGATTGAAACCAGACTGACTTGGAGCTAGGGGCCATCGAGGCTAAGAAATTAGGGTTCCCCCCTATCTCTTCCTTGAAATTCATGAAGTCTTTGGAGCTAGATGTATCAGCTAGGGATGGTGAGTGTGATATTAGGACTGAGTCTTTAGATTGGATTTATAAAAATTTGGTCAAGTATTTGCACAAGATATTATTGGAAGCACTATCTTCAGGTTCAGGCACATCTACAAGCATCTTAACAAACCTCAAGTGCATGTAGGTGGGAAAGTATGAGTGAGCACCTTAGACAAGAACTAGTAGTGAGTCAGCTAAACTCAACAGGTTTATTTAGGGCAACACTGAATTAGCTATAACGCAGGGTGCTGAGTTGTACCTTGACTTAGTGTGGTGCTAAATTAAACTTAATTCAACGTGGCGTACACTTTCCAACTTTTGGAGATTGCAATGGATTTTTTCTAGATTCTAATGATTACACTATGATTATTCTTATTGGTTTTGGAGTGTAGGAAAGGTGTGATTGAAAGGAGGATGAGTAAGTAATTTTCAGTTATTTGAAGTGATTTTTAGGTGTTTTTGGTTGTCAAATCATAGGAAAAGGTAGTTTAGGTGATTGCCAAATCATTGGTGCTATCAAATCCAATTAAAAACGTCCAAAATGGTGTGGTATGTGAATTTCAAAGTGGATTGAGCTGACAAGATTGTCACATCTTCAAAATACCATCCAAAATGCTTGTAAATGAGTTACTTTTTGCTAGTTCTTTGCTATTGATCCAGATTTATAGTGCAGAGCTTTACTCTGCAAGATGGTAGTGCGGGGACTTATGCCAGGGCAGGAGCTGTGGAAGGAATTTTTTATTAGCAGCATACAGACTTGCACATCTTCTTCAAGAGGAGACTGAATGAGCAATATTAGATGGATCTTCACCGTAGCACACCTCAGGTCTCCTTCGTCCCCTCTCATGGTTGTCATCCTGAAAGCATGGGCTAACTTCAGGAGCACTCTTCAGAGGATTCCCCCTTCCTCTCGTGAAGAGATTGATAGGCAATCGGTCATGTGGAATGACAGTATTTTGGATGATCTTGGCAAACCACTTGGTGCTTCACACTACATGCAGTGGTCTAGATGGGAGAGGGGACGTGCCTCATCTTTGGAGTCATGGAAAGCTTGCCAAAAGCTTCCAGAGGAGACTAAATCTCATTTCATAGGACATCTCAGAGGGAGTGCGGGGAGGATCTTGTAGATTGAGGTAGCCCTTCCAATGGATTGGGTAGACACATATGATGTGCCTCTCACTTGCTCCACTTGGGCAGGTGCTTTTACGAGAGGGGGTATTCCTCTTCAGGTTTTGGCCTTTTGAGATGCACATGGAGATTCCTTGGTTTTTTATGTGCATGATGGTGACAGATTGTTCAGGTCCATAGAGGACATCTTGCTTGAACAGCCTGTCAAGGTTGTCAATCTTTTGGAGTAGGGATTAGATTCAGAGTGGTTCCTTGTCCTAGACCCCTAGCTTCTCTCCACTAGATCTTCGAGGCTTTGGCTGTTCGGGGGAGTTTCCATTAGGTATTTGTAGTGGGACCCTGGAGAGTGGGAGTGGATTGATGTAGGGCATCAAGATAAGAGCACCCCCTTCTTTTGCTACACGGTCAATAATAATGCCAAGAGATTCCAGCTCAGCAGTAGAGGTTGGAGACCTTCCAAATTCTTCATTGGGAGGCATTTGATATTACTGCAGTTTGCAGATGTGCTTTTGGAGGAGACTCTAGAAATCCCATAGGAATAGAAAGATCCCTCTTTTTGTTTGGCTTTCTATCCATGGTGGGATTGCAGTGAACCTTTGGAGATGCGAATTTGGAGCTAGCCCTACTTGCCCTCCTTGCCTCTCTGCTTTGGAGACGATTCAGCATTGCTTATGGGATTACAAATAGGCAAGGATGATTTGGATGGGGGTAGCCAGGATTTTCAGTCACTTTGTGCACTCCCCATTCTTCATGACATGGGGCTCAGTGGCTTGGCTTTGTCTTACTAGTACTCGGGTCTTTTATGAGAGACATGACTGGTTTGAGCATATTAAACATCCTTAGGGGAACCACCGGGGTCAGACCCTCAAGCTCTAGGGTGGTGATCTGAAACCCTACTCTTTCTGGGACATCTATGCTGGCTAAGATGTGCATCCAGTTTTGCGAGAATTCTGGCTCAAGGAGAGGTGCATACCAGAAGTCATCAGACTCCTTCTCATCCTCTCCCTTGTCATCACAGGGTTGGAATAGCTTCACGGAGGTGGTTTGGGTGGTGGTGTCAGACTCCGTAGCAAAGAGGTATCCTGACAATGGGTGGGCCTTGTAGGAATGCAAGTCCACTATCATGGTTTGCTCCTGGTGCCGTAAGTAGATATTATTGTTACGCCAATCACAGACCTCAAGTGCATGTGGGGTGCCTCTGGCTAGGGACACCCAAGCTGAACTAAGGTTTTGGAATTTTGTGTTAATTCCTTGGCTACCCCAAAGGTACAGCACCGGTTAGCGGGGTAACTGTATAGCATTGGTCAGTGGGAAAAAATACCAGAGCACCGGTCAGTGGGTTGCAAGTATAGCAACGAGTGACGTAGTACAGTTTTGGCGATGGACAATGGTGTAACCTTTTAGCGAACGATCGAGTGGATAAGTAAATAGCACTGGTTGGTGTGATGGATGTATGGCGACAATCAGTGGGAAAATAGCTACCATGTGGTTAGTGCGATTGGAAGGACACGATATCCCCACGGGTGTAGGGATATGGTATGACACCGGCCAGTGGGATACTGACTCAATGAGATAGTATAGCAACGACGATGTAGTACGCAGATAACAGTGAGATTTCACAAGAGCGATGGGCGGTGCGATGGAGTAATGCAATGGCGGAGGGAAACAATTACAACTACAGATAGAGGGGTAGGTTCACCGCATCGGCAGCAAGTAACTTTGACAAGCATTAACTCCGAGCGACGGGATAAACCATAGTCAAGGGTTAGGTCGACGCGAAAGTGTTACGATGTCGGGTCAACGATGTTTGACTTACGGGATCTGGCTAACATGCCTGTCAGCAAGGAATCTGGTCAGTGCAATATGCTACGATGCCAACTCAGTGGGATAGTCAGACACAGTTTTGCCAACTGAGATTTGGTGATTTTTGAGGATTTTGCAGTTTCTGTTCATGATTTTTTATGATGGGGGGTACTACACTAGCTAATCTACTTAATGAAAAAAAACTTAAAAACAAACACTTTTTGAAAGTCAAAATGCAAAAACTCAGAAAAGGGAAGTTCAAGAATATGAAACTACTTCAAAGCTTGACAAATATCCTTAGTTTTGTTGTTTTTTGAGGTGATTAGACCACACACACCTTAGTAATCAAGCTTACTAAGTTCTTATCAACTTGAAACACCAAAAAGCAACCAAAACAAGCTTCCCAACCTCACAAATGGCATTCGTACAATAGATTTCCGTCCTCTCTCTCTCTCTCTCTCTCTCTCTCTCTCTTAGCAGGGTTTACAGGCACATCTCCATGCACTCCACAGCTTTTGTCAGGACAGAGGGTTGTCTGTAAACCTTGGGAAGACCAAAGTCATGGTCTTCAACACGTCATACCAGGTTTATAGGAGAGGCGAGTTCTCTTTCACATTTGATGGGCAGGAGGTGGAGCTAGTCAGGGAGTATACATATTTGGGTGCCACATTTAGAGGTCCAGTCTTCTCCATGATGCATGCAGCACGAGATAGGATCAGTAGAGGGTATGTCGCCTTGGCTCTTCTCGAGAGGCAGTGTGCACAGTCACATTTTCAACATCCCAACACGAAGTCCTTACTTTTCGATATGCTGGTGAGACCTGCAGCCATGTATGCTAGCCCCTTTTGGGCAGGAGATCTCAGTGTTGCAGATTGGACACGAGTAGAGAGGTTACAGATCATCATGTTCTCCAGATTGATCAGAGCGAAGCCCATGGTACCGCATCAGATTATGCTCGCAGAGTTCGGAGCTACACCCCTAGCGCTAGATGCAGCATTTCAGTCAGTTACATACTTGCATAAGATCAGGGCGCTCGGAGACTCAGCCAGCAGGCAGAGCACGATTACCGTGGCTAGCACTGACATCCTTGTAGATGTTAGCGGAGAGAGGTCATACTTTTTGTTGGTACCACACACTCTCCACATGGCTCACCTCGTTGGGCTTGGATATGGATAGGCTACCACCATTTCGATACAGCATAGATGCCCCTCGCCTCCCTCTCACTCGACATGAGCTCAGTCAGGTTATCAGGGCAGATTTGTTGCAGCTACACACGTTTCGCACTTGGGTTCATCCCACGGAGCTTCTTACGAAGATGGCCACATATCGTGACCATTTTCTCAAGATTTCAGAGGATGGCTTCATCATATCCCCAGGATATATCGGCGTTTATATGTCGCACTCACTCAGGATTGCCTTGGACCAGCTCAGGGTATCTTCCCACAGATTAGACGTTGAGGCCGGCAGGATGCGTCGTACAGCTACCGGACATAGACCCAAGCGAGAGACTAGGATATGCCCTTGTTGCACTATGGGGGAGGTGGAGACTGAGGAGCACTTTGTTTGCAGATGCCCTTTATATTATGAGATCCGTGGCAGATTTCACTGTTTATTTGGGCACGGATTTGGACCTCTCTCTCGGATTATGGAGTCAGTATTGCTTAGCGTTGTTCATCAGGGAGATCACCAGATATAGAGAGAGATTCCTCAGAGAGCACCGTCGCATCCCTGCTAGAGACCTGGTTATTCATGAGGAGCAGGACGAGGCGCAGGACCATGAGCACAGAGATAGCCCAGCTTGCCAGAGAGCACCGATGGTTCCACCCCGAGGATGTACATATGACATGATCCGGCAGCACCGCAGGATGATCTTGCACAGAGGCCATACCCGTCGCTTTATTTCTAGACGACGGAGGATGATGGCAGATTTTCGGAGGAATACGTAAAGGTAATCCTGAATGTTAATGGGAAGCCTTTTCTTTTGAATATTTGGGGAACAAACTCCCTGAGTTTGAGTTGTATTTCTTTCGGGGCTATTTTCATTGGTGTTGCTATTGCTTGTGGATGTGGAGCTGAACAGTGCAAGGCGCATGCACTCTTTGTGGTCCAGAAGTTTGCATCTCCTTGTTCTTGCACCTCCTTGTTCCGGGTGGGGGCAGCTGGAACATATAGCCTATGCACGTTGCTTGGAATCTTTGGACTTTTGAGCAAGCTTAGGGTATTTGGGGATCAAACTCCTTGAGTTTGAGCTATAATCCTTCCGTGTGCACATTGCTTGTAATCATTGACCTTGGTGTATTTGGGTATCAAACTCCCTTGAGCTTGTCCTATTGAAGTGGATCATTCGGCTTAGTCACCTTTACTCATTGATTACCTTGCATTTGGCGGTTGTACTCTGTGGATGTTAACATCAGGTTTTAAGTAATGTGATGATGTGAAACCGTATGTGAGTGTAGGGACTGACTCCAAGTAGGAACTAGTCAATAATTTCGAGCATGGCTTAGATTGGCAACTTGGGGAAATTCAAAGTGCCTCAGCTGAGGTGGTAGATAAGATGACATGGCAATCGGTTGCCACATGTTAGAATGTTGACCACAGCTCTTTGTGGTAACCCAGCTCTAGGGTTAACTTGACCTGGGGTTGGATTGACTAACCAAATCTACTCTTGACCTGGGTTAGGTTGACTGGTTTACTACCACATGGCCAACTATGGACCAACACTGTCTTGCCTTAACTTCACCCCTCGGTGTGGTTTGTGGAGAGCCACGTAGCCTTATTTGCCACATGGAAGTTTCTCTCTCAGAGAGAGGTCTGGTCGATGGAGAAGCTTTGAGCATGGGCGTTGATGGAGGTAGTTCGTCGTTGCTGTAGGTCAAGGTTTGTTGTAGGAGTGCTGGGCCATTGTGAGCTTAGGCTTGTTTGCTTGAAGCGCTCTGTGTGGAGTTGCAGAGTAGAGGTCGCAAGCATGGAGGGAGTAGTCGAGCGCTCGTGTTGAAGGAGCGATGCTACAGTCTTGATGGCAGGCAACTTTGCATGCAGGTGTAGGAGTTAAGGGTTGGAGCACGATGAGCTCGTTGGGTCGTGGAGGAGGCAATGTGGAGCTCTGCTCAGGTTGCGCGTGTGAACCTTTGCTATCTAGGCTGTTGAAGAGGTCACATTTGCAGTCGGTTGGAGGTAGAGCTGGGCATAGCTTGGAGTCGGCTCATTGTGATGTAGGCTTCGATTGCAAAGCTTGAAGATTCATTTGCTAGCACTGGTTTGGCCATTTTAGGAGCTGCAAAGCTCATTGTGCTTGTCATGGGTGTGCGGATAGAGCAACACTACAATTCTAGAGAGCCGTTCTTGTACTTAAGTTCAATCAAGTTGGAAACATTTTATACAATCAAAAGGAAACCTAGAATTGGCATTGTTAAGATAGAAGTGCAACATTGAAAATTTCAATCAAACTCCATTGAACAAAACTTATATAAAAAGAACATTTCTTAGGTACTCAACCAATTTGGAGAGTCCCACATTGGTGAGATTTTCCCACTTTTCCTAATATGGTCTTCTAGAATTCCAAGCTCCCTATGCTTTCAACCACATCCATTGAGTTCCAAAAGGACATTGGACTCTGACATCAATCTTTATGGACATGGCATTCAATTTGCAGATAGCTTACATGTTGTGCAAGCTATGTTTTCAAACATTGTTTGTGGTCTTTATAGATTGCTTGGATAATTACTAAGTATTCGAAGCAGGATGCATGCTAGTTTCTTTTGAAAATCCTTTTGTTATGTTTTTTATACATCGTGTATGATAGGTACTTCATTGCAAAATGTTATATGCATATATGTTTCATGAACTATGGGACGATTGTGAAGGTTTTCATAGTTGGATTTCCTGAAGGAATGACAAAGAGAAGGAAGAAGGAAATGAAAGTAAGAAAGATAACGAATAGAAAAAGAAAAAAAAAGGGACATGAGAGCTTAGCATGGCCAAACTACATGTATGGAATTGCCCATGTCCAAATTTAAGGTAGTCCATTATGATGTTCACATTAGAATAGCAATCCTCCAACGTTCCTTTGTTTTCTACAAGCATTTCTAGACTAGTTTTGAAGTTTGATGCTACACTAAATGCTAAGGTGATTCTTGAGGAGTTAATAAAGCACAGATCAGAGATTCAGAGATTGCTTTTTCAGTTGTGAGAATGCTCTTTGAAGTTTAGTTGAATGCATTTTTCATCTTTTATATTGAGGATTGAAGTTATGGTACTTTGAAGTGGATTTCAAGTCATACTATCTAGTTGACTAGCTGACTAGTGTGGATTGGACCATGACAAGAGTTTACATGAAGAAAGAGTATATCATGACTTGCATGATGATTTACAATGGATATTATTGGAACTAAGGTTTCAACTACAACCATTATGATTCTTATTTTTAATATGTCTTAGTTATGGTTTCAATAGCTTTCATGATGTATGAAATGTACTTGCATTTGGTTGATATACCTTGCCATACGATCCTCTTGTACAAGAGTAGACACTTCCCTTGCATGACAAGTGGTAAGACCCTCTTCAGTCCATATGATTCACAAAATGTTCTTAAAGATTGGACACTCAAAGAAGGTGAAGGACTACAAGGATCTTGTATTGTAGAATATGGACAAGATACATTAAAGAGTGTGGAGAAGGACAAGAGCAAATGAGTTACAAGATTGGCTACACCAAGAACCTCTCCAATGACAATGAACCTCACACTGGTAGCTTGGAAGAGGAGGAGGAAAAGGACAAGATATTCCGTCAAAGGGGGGTATTTCCCCACATCTTCCACTTAGAATATTTATGTGTGTGTGGTCAATAAGGGTTCTCTGCCTTGGGATGTCCCCCTCAAATGATTGTTAGTCTTATGTGTTACCTTGTTGGATCTAAGGGTATTCCCATGCATAGTCATTATATATCTCCCAATTGTAAACCAAAAAACCAAAGTTAGAGTGAGATCATGTTGGGATGAGGATGCCCAAATGAGTCTATTGCTGATGCAACTAGAGTGAGTTACCAGGTTGTGGATCGTGTGTGTTGCCACTAGAGGTGGGCAAGCCATGAAGTTTCCCATGGACTATTGCTAGGGTTGAGGTCATCAATTTGTGGGGGTGAATGAAGGACAAATTGATGTAATGGGATCTAGAGTCCTAAGGTCTAAGGTTGTGAGTGTGTTCAGTGTGAACACATGGTGCCCGGATAGGTGTCAGTAGGTGTGATTGAGTGAATCTAGAAGTGTGGTGTGTGATTGAGAGAATCATGGAGCTGATTGAGATATTTGTGGTTCTAGATGCTCTACTGAGCTCATATGTGATGTCACTACGATGTGGAGGAAATTAGCAAGATCCTTAATGCAAGATGGATATCAAAGGATAGTGAAGCTATATGGAAAATATATTCTATTAAACATGGGATAAAGTGAAAATAACCATAGTACTATATTTAATTATCCACAAGGAACTCTAGACTAATTGCACGGGGAAGTTGTGGGGAAAATTGATGGCTTCTGTAGGAGATGCCCAAGAACCAAGGAGGATGTTTTCCACCCTTTTGTAGCATGCCTAAGTGTAAGGATGTTTAGAAATACATTCAAATTCAGGTTGGTGAACTTGTTAATTAGAAGGCCATTCTACTTGGTGATTCTTCTAAGGTCAAAAGTGTTGTATGTGGAGCCTGATCTTTTTTTAAAGAGATTGTTTTTTGCTATTCTTTGGACCCAGGCGTGCTTATACCCATTCCATGAAAGGGGGATAGGGGGGGACAACACCCCCTTTAGGACATCACCAGCGGGTTCCAAGGGGGGTCGTCGAGACGTCCATGAAAATTGGTGCATGAGTTTCTTATGAGTTGTGTGGTCAAAATTGTAAGATAAGGGTGTGGCTCACAAAGCAGGAAAGTAGTGGATATACTACTTGTATCTTGTATCTTCTCACTTGTTGGATAAGAAAGATGTAGGACTGGCTGTTTCTCCATGGACGTAGCCCACACTAGGTTAACCATGTATATTGATGTTTCTTTGTCTTTTCATTCTGTGTGTATTGTGTATTTTTGCATTCCGTTTCTCGCATTGTTGCTCGGTTATCGTGTTGCTCCTAATAGAAAGAGGGGTTTGAACAAAAATCAAAGCACATGCCTTGTGGGCCATATGGACTTGCAAGAACAATTTCCAATTTAACGATATACTCAGTAAGTCTAAATATGTTTTCTTGAGATGGTATATTAGAAACAAAGCTCATCTATTGATGTGATGTTCTCTATACTAATCAAATTTTGTTTACAATTGTCTTACTCCAGCACACAATTTGTGGATCAACAAATTTTTAACTACGATGATGCATTGGCTCAACTACAATAGAAGGAAGTTATGGCTCATCACCACCTCTTTAGAACGTGTAAAGTTGCTCATAAGGTTTTGGTGACTCCCAAATCCCCGATTCTCTTCCAAGTCAAAGAAGAATGGCACTAAGAAAGAAATATTCATGGTTACTCTACTCCAACTACTCCTAGACTACACTACAAGTGAGTACATATTTTCTCTTTTGTCATGCTTGACTCAGGACTACTATGCTATTGCTCTCCCTTGCTTGGGATTGAGAATTTTAGACTAGTGGATCAAAAATATAAAAACTAATGATATAACATAAAATATAATCTTTAGTTTCTTTAAAAAAGTGCATAAAAGCACTACCATGTGCACCTCTATATAATATAGCCCTACCCATGTATATCACTAGAATGTATGTGCGATCATGATTACGAATGGTTTTTTTTTTCTAGAAAAGAACTTCTATCAATGCTTGGCAAAACAACCTTACAATTAACAATCTCAAAAGGTGCTGATCATAGGAGGAAAACAACTAGCTCTCAGAAGAACTAGCCTATCTCCAGAGAACCCAACTCTTGCCTAGGGAACTTGGAACAGGGGCTAACAACCAAGGTGGAGGACTATTCCTCCAACAAATACCTCGTGTGGTAATGACATAAAAGATACTTGCAGGTCAAGCCTTGTAGAAATGCTCTTGCATTTCAACGATCACTTTAGAACTTGAAATCCCACGCTCTCATAAGGTGCGTAAGGTGTAAATTAAGAAGATGGATGCTAGGGGAACATAATGGCCTCCCATCACAAAATTGCAATGGGACCCAGATGTTCTAGAGCAGTGACGTTGGACACTATCTCCCAAACAATATCCTTTGGCAAAGGTGGGAAGGAGGCATTGCATCTTGTGTCCATATCCTGAAGACATGTTGGCCTTGGATTCTATAGGATGGAGAGTCTAGAATCTAGATCAATGGTGAAGGCATGACCCCTCTATCATCCCCACAACCATTGCCGAGGTAAAGTCTTATTGCATCATCTATGTGCTGGCGACAATCCACAGGCACCCAACTAGATCCTCTGTGTTGTCGGGCAACCCCATAGATAGTGTGGGATTGTCTCGAGAACACTATCTACACAAAATGCCACTTGCCATCTACTCTAGCCAAGGGCCAATGGGCAAACCTCCATGTGACACCATCTCAAACAACTATGAGATCTTTTGTGCCTATAGTGTTGGTCCAGAGATGTGACAAAAAACATGTAATAACCTCATGAGGAACTTGTTGCTCCACCCAATAATGCTCCCTGAAGGGGCTTTAGGTAGTTGCATCCAACCTAAGTAGTTAGTCGATGCGTTCGTCTATGAGATGGACACCTCTCCACCGTATCTAAGTGCCCTATTCATATGGGCTAGAACCACTTACCTGGATCCCACTAAATACAATCATGTTTAAGCCAATGGACTTATGAATGAGTTTGACTCTACACATGTAATTGATAATTGATATATGGGTCTAGTTGAGGTGTACAATTAGGGTTGGATTTACATATGCTTCTATCCCTACCTGGTTTCTATCCCTAGCTGGTAGCACAAGGTTCATGGAGAGGCCTCAAGCTCTAGATGGAGTGGCGTATGTTGCAAAATCAAGTAGGCAACATAGTAAAGCAATCAAGGCTAGCATAAGTCTTTTGTCCATAGCCAAAGCTCATTGGAGTTCCATAGGTCAAACTTTGTGGTAAATTTTAAGGGCTGATATTCACCCGATGGTGAATCTAAAAGCTTCTCCAAATTGGGGGGCTAATATTCGGAGTCTAAACTTTGACAAATTTGCCCAAAAAGAACATACCTTCATCGGATGAGGTCCAAATTTAGCCCTCCAAGTACTCGAATCGATCAACATAAGTAATCTAGAGCCATCTATGAGGTTAGAATTCTCAAATTATTACTTATAAAAACCTATGTATGAACTTTAAGTATCCTCTCCCTTCCCTCTCTCACTCTTGCATATTCTCACACCCCATCTCCCTTGTGTATATCCCACTCCTCTATAGTTATCCCACATGAGCTCCTCCTACATCATGGCCTTCATTTTACACCACCATGGAATGACTCACAATCCCATTTTTGTGTACATGCGTGTGCGCGTGCGCATGTCTGTGTGTGTGTGTGCATGAGAGAGAGAGAGAGAGAGAGAGAGAGAGAGAGAGACTCATCATAGCACCCTTTAAGTGCGTGAAGTATCATTTGAGTTTTAATCCCCCCTTTTCATGAAATTTTGAAGCCATCCCTTTGACCTTGTTTTTAGTGGGTTACTTGACCTCTTCTTTAATTAAATAAGTCAATTAAAAAATAATGACCTCTTCAATTCCTCTCTCCTTAGGTTAGGTTACATGTATGTAATAATTTCATTAGATTAGGAGCCTTTTGAAGTGTAGGTGAGCAAACTAATGAGGGAATTAGGTGAGAGAGATTAGGAAGCATGATAAGGTAGAATTAATGCGGTAGGTAATTTTAGGTGCTTTTAAAACGTAGAGCTTGTTTTTGGAGGACTTTTACTTTTTGTTGCCTATGGGATTGTGATGTTTTTTTGGGTCCCAATGTGGAAGATTCTATAACCAAATTTGGAAATGGTTAGGCTTTTGGATTAATGGTAATAAAGGGACTAGGTAGTCATTAATTACTCATTTAGAGGTTTTTAAAAGCTTTGATGGACATGTATGACATCAGGTAGTTAAATGTAGCTCAAGGGACCATGCCCCCCTTCCTAAGCCCCTTGTTTAACCCTCTTCTCTTCACCTTTTTAATGGCTCCAGAAGTCTCCCCATATGCAATCACTCCCATTTCCCCTTCTATTAATTATTGTGTTTACCTTTGTTTGGGCTACTTTATATTATCCTCTAAGGTTTAGCTTTGTTTGAGCTAATTTACATTAGTGATTTCCACCTCTCTCTCTCTCATCAAGCACTCAAATTTAGTAGTAACCAAAATTTAATTTGGTACACGTTGAAGGAGATCATGACATCTAATAGTGTTTTACGATTTCTTGAAGATTTAATGTATAAAGGTAGATTTTTTGAAGATTTAATGCTTAAAAGTTAGATGTAACTAGGAGGGTCAATGGAGTTGAGAGCGATGTCTTGATTACCATATATTAGGTAAACATATAGTGTCTTGCGCAAGGTAGATATGCTTGCATTAAAGGCACGAGGGAGGGTGAGACGGTGCACTATCAAGGCTAGTGGAGGGGGGTGGAGAGGAAGGTAGGAATAAGGCTCCTTTGGAGTGGAGACAAGTCTTGAGTCGAAACTTCCATAGGCAGATCACACAAGTGATGGCTTCAGCATAGGCCTTGGCAAAAGAATGGGTAGAGGTGCATATGGAGGCACCTTCGACTGTCACATGCATCATCTATAATTGAGATCTTGTTAGAGGGGAAGGTTCAAGGTGCTAGGTGAGGGATGCAAGTGATAGGTGGATGATTTCAAGGTCATGATGGTGACTAGATTGATGATTTTGCAGGTTAAGGGAGTTGATGGTTGTGTTGAATTCAGATTGCAAAGTCCAGTTTGGGAAGATACCCCCCCCCCCCCCCTTTGTCGCCCCTCACACACAGCCATCTACGAGGGGCACAACCGCCCAATGCTTGCGTTGGAAGGTAGCAAGGGGTCTGCTAGCCAGTTTAGGTGGGCGAATGCCTGAGGGGTCATTGCTCTGCTAAAAGGTGGTGTGAAGGGCTGCTGTCTTAGTCGACCCAATAAGAGGAGGGACGGGCCGGAACACTGACACAAAAGATTCCATGAAGGTCGCGCACTCCATGGCGAACTCCTGGAGCCACTATATGATTACTGTCGATCGACTGGTACGAAACACTCGTGTCTGTGTGTGTGTGTGAGAGAGCAAGTCAACGTGTGACTCAACACTTGAGGCCGAGAAGGGCGCAAATACAAGCTGAATGGCGGGAAATTCCCAAGCTTGAAGCTTACGCCTTCCATCTTCATCATCTCTTCTTCTTCTTCTTCGTCTTCGTCTTCGTCTTCTTCGACCGATTGATTGCTTCATCGCCTGCATGCACATCGGATTTCCTCACCTGCATGCACCTTCCTCCTCCACCACATCAGAGGCTCTGCTGCGCAATGCGGATGGATGACAACAAGGGCAGAAAGAGGTGACATAGGCAAGAAACGCTCATGAATGCACACAGGAGCAGAAAGGAGGTGAAATAGGCAAGAAACGCTAATGGATGGACTCACGGGAGAGAAATAGGCACGAAACGCTCAGGATTGTGGACTGAAGCGAGTCAGGAATGTGGAAAGGCAGAGTTCCCATCCGTTCGGGCTCCCGTCCTTCCTTTCATGGCCGGAGATGAGCCCCGAATCAGTCGGATTCTTTGTCATAGTCCTGAATGACGCAATGAATATTGCCTTCATTGAGCGAAGAGGGTGAGACGCTGGGTCGAGTGGCCTCGAAGTGGACGGTGATGATTGATCCAGCTATCACGCCCCATGCTGGAGCACACATGTGAGGAAAGGCATACTGCATTCCCGATCAAATGCATGGACTCTTGATCTGATTTCAGCTGCCGATCATGCGCATGATCTGCACTTGCGAGCATCTTCAAGCCGTCTCGGTTACTTATGTGTCGGCCTGGGTTGCGTTTGCGTTATTAGTTATGACTTGTCTAATCTGTGGCACCTTCCCTGCTTTCAGAACCAGTTCATGGCCATTTACGACTTGAAAACATCTGATATGGGTTCGGCACTGAGATCTAAATTTGGACTGATTCCTTTGAATGGAGTGCAAGAGATCGCATACGTCCCGTATTTCCTTTAGTAGTTGTGAATCTAAAACACAATGGAACTCCAAAAAAGAGGTCCTATCGTTATCAACTTTTCGGATGCGATGGCTTGTAATAACCTGGCATGTCCCGAACTGGAGATTATCGGACGGGACCGTAAGCGCAGTCCTACTTCAGAGAAAAATTCAAGCATTGAAGATGTCATAAACGATGAGTTTGCCGAGTTGACAGACGTACAAATCGTGGAAAGAATTGAGATATACAAGCACCATTCTAAGAAACTCAAGATGAAAGACGGAGGCATGAAAATTGAAATTAAACTGCAGAAGCTTCACAAGGAGCTAGAGCGGAGGCAGTCGCAATCTAAAGAGGTAAGTCTTTTCTTTATGAGCTTCAATAATTTATACAATGCCAGTATTGAGCTCAGGAATCTTTGCACAACTGCATGTGGCAATGCAAGGGCAAGAACAAGCCACTCTCCATAATGAGAGCGTGGTCAGCCTAGCCATGATACTTCTTAAACAGAATTGATAAAAAGCTCCACAATTGATCCCTTCTCGTTTTGTGAAAGCCAAGAACTGTAGCTAGGTTTGCTCAGCACAAAGCTCTCTCTTGTTGATTAATCATGGGCCAGCTAAGTTTGACAATCATCTCTTGGGAGATCCGTACATTGTTTTGATCAATTGTTTGGTAAATCTGAAAAACCAATAATGCAGCAATAATGGCTGCATTCTTTCTACTTTGTTTTGTTCATTCAAAAGGCTTTTGGGAATCGATCTATTTCAAGTGTTGATCTGGATGGGGAGGTGGCGATATATATACACAAACTGAGTTAATACGACTCCGCATGGTATCTTTGCCTTACAAATGAAGCCTCATTTCATGTTACATGAATCTTTTAAACCCCTCTAGCATATTGGTGCAATACTCTCTCTCTCCACTTTTGTTCAGTTCCGCTGCACCTCACATGCCCTCGTATAACCAGAGATGCCACGGTGCCCCCCTCTTGCCTTGTCGGGATTGGAAATGGGTCAATGATCCAGCCCCTGCCCAAACGGGCTATTACTAGGACCCTCTGCCGCTCAAGCATATCTGGGACATCATGACTATCTAGGTCCCCATTTGTCTTGAGTTGAAGAAGTCCTCCAAGTCCCACTTTGTACTGTGTGGAATGGTAGGGGTCTATGCAAAAACTAGACCTTGAGGGGCACACAAATCCTAGACATACCAAGATGGGGGACCGAGGATCTCAATCCTCCCCATTTGAGTGCCCTACCTCCCTCCGGTGAGATAGGGATTACATGTGCCTCTGGCTCGGTGGAGAGGTGTCTCCATGCCCGAAATAACTGGCTGGTCTACCATCCCACTGTGTATCCAATGTGCGTAGCATGGGACCCTCCTTGATCCTGAACCTTTGAGCGCAAAAGTGGTTGACGCTCAAACTTATGTCCACTCTATGCTTCCTCTGGTGTCATGTCATGTAAAGCATTAGTAGGGGACGGGTTCAACAAACAAACAGCTGTGCCAATTGCTTCTGCCCAAAACCTTTCAAGCATGTCCATTTTTTGCATCATACTCCTTGCACACTCAACACTGATGTGGTTCTTCTTTTTTCTACTCCATTTTGTTGCTGTGTTTATATGTAAGGAAAATCATGTGTGTATTTGTTGGAAAGGTCACCTCCCCATCTGTAAGCCCCCGAATGAGGAGAGCGTGGGGGAGGTAGACCAAGGGCTGCCATGTGGGCAGCACACTGACAGGACAAAGGCTGCCATATGGGCAGCACACAGGCTGCCATGTGGGCAGCACAAAGCTATGGAATCCAGGTGCCAAGGAAGGGCCTGGCAGAGGCTGTACAATGGAGAAACAGGTTGCAATTGGAGGCGCAGCATGGCGACCTGTTTGGGCAGGCTTGTGTGCAGGGTTATGGCCTGCAGCAGGTCCTGACCATGGCGGGACAGGCGCTGACCTGTACGGCTGCAGTATGGCTACATGGCAAGGGCTGTGGGCGGGGTCTTGGCCTGCAACAGGCCCTGGAAGCAGGCCATACATATGCGGATCAGGAACAGCTACCAGGCGGGGGCATTGGGTAGGCCATGGGCTTGCAATAGGCTCTGACTGGGGCGGGGCAGTACATGTGACAGTGGCTGAAGGCCACGTGGCAAGGCGGGCCAGCATGGGGCAGCAAATGGGCTGCCCACTGGTCGGGGTTTACAGACCAGCAGGTTGGTGGGTAGGGGCAGTCTGGTCGGCCACATCGGGCCCCTACCAGGTCGGTTGGAGCAGCAAACCTACAGCAGACAGGAGCAGCAGTTAGGGCTTTCTTGGGCTTAGAGAGAAACACTCTGGACAGAGAGTCTACATTTGCTCGAGGTGGAGCACGCGGGCTCAGAGATCTAGAAGTGCTTGACATCTAGTAGGAGAACCTTTTGGTATTGTACCTTGTCCTACTTTGTGGATGGACGGAAATATAAAGTGTTGCTTCTATATTTGTCTCTGAGCATTGTCTATTTACTGGCTTGCACATCTATCATAAGTTTAAGAAGTTTGTGATTCCACACCCCACACCACACTGTGTGAGCTCGTGGGCAATTCTATCAGTCTTCGCTGTGCGTACCCTCTATTGGGTCATTTTTAACAGTATTCCCAATGCTTGCAATATCTCAGTAAACTTTTTGGAGATATATTCTCCCCTATTGTTGGATCCACGGCATTTGATTTGACAAGCAATCTTCAAAGAGCATTCAAATCTTTTGATCAGCACATTTCATGACTGACAATAGATTCATGGCAATTGCTGCCACATAAATAACATCACAAATGAAGTTTAGCTTCCCATTTGGAAGTTGAACTAGTACGTCATCAATTCCTTTGACTGGAAGTGGATGATTATCTCCTAGATCATCATCTGGAGATCCCTTGACTGGATCAAGTGTTTTGAACCAATCAGGTCTACAACACATATGTTGTGATGCACCTGAATCCACTATCCATACATCTCAGTCAGTTTTCTTTGATGCACTCAATGCTGTGCATAATTTGATGTCCTTGACGTATATGTCATTGCATGACTTGTCTGCGACATTTAGAGCCTTTGTCTATGATTTCTTGCCATTGTTGCGAGGTCTAGCCTTTGTCTTTCTAGGCATTCTTTGGCAATGTGACCCAACTTGCCACATTTAGAGCATTTGATTTTGCTCTTTGTAGATGGGTTCTGCTTACCAAAGGCTGATGTCCGTAATTTTTCTCTTTGCAAATGGATTCTGCTTACCAAAAGACTGCTGTCTCAATTGGCTTTGATTGTGCTATCTAGGCTTGGACTTAGAGCTTTTACCATGTTGTGCATTCCTGTGAGGATTCTTACCTTTGACATATTGCACATCTTTGCCACCATTGCACCTTCAACATGGTCATCCCTCAATTCTTTTCTCTGCTCCCCTTCTGCGAAAGGCTCAACCCAAGGAGTTGAGTCGTATGTTGTTGTTCCTATTGTGTCGTTCTGCACGTCTACCTGTACTGCGTGGTTGGGCTCTCCTAAGGTGCACATCTGTCTGTAGCTTAGGCTTTGCCTTGGGCATCTAGAAACCTCGACCCTCTAATTGAGAGAGCCCCAATCTAAGGTCTTGAGAAATATCTCATTTGGCAAGTGCTCCAGCAACTCTGTTATCATAGAAGCCGTCATTTGCTAGAATCAAGGCTACTGTGGGTGGTGAAACACCCTCCGATAGAAGACAAAATGGAGTGGTTTGGAACTTAAGGGTCTCTAGGAAACGTGGCACATGGTGCGTTGAGTCTAAAGAGTTTATAAGTGTATTCGGGCTACACTTGTCGACACCTACCTTCTAAACCTTTGGGAAGAATCTATGGGTGAAGGTTTCTTGGATCCAAGAACAAACAGTAGACTGATTAAGCTAATCCCAAAAGGAGGTCCCAACGTCTACTTGTACTGCGTGGTCGGGCTCTTTTAAGGTGCACATCTGTGTGTAGCATAGGCTTTGCCTTGGGCATCTAGAAACCTTGACCCTCTAATCGAGAGAGCCCCAATCTAAGGTCTTGAGAAATATCTCATTCGACAAGTGCTCTAGCAACTCTGTTATCAATGGAGTGGTTTGGAAGGTTGGGGAACTTGAGGGTCTCTAGGAAATGTGGCACACGGTGCGTTGAGTCTATGTCGTCCACTATGAAGCCATGATACCAAGGGATAAAGAAGACTAGGTGACGGTGGAGCAAAACTAGGTCTGCTCCACTAGGGGTTGAATGATATGGGGGAGCTCAATTGGAGTAGATGGTGACCTCTTGGATGTGGTCGCTCTCTAGTGCTGAGCTTGCTTGAATCCGATCTCAAACTTGGCTCCTTGTGGACATGAGGCCTACAATGTGGCCCACTAAAACTTTGTCTTGCAAAGATTGTATTGTGATCTGCACCTACTGCTTGTCCTATGGGGAGAGCTAAATGTGAATGGCTTTAGGAGTCAAGGGAGTTGCTGTAAAAGCCCCTATGGCTAGTGCAAGAGGTCACCACCTGGATTGCAATCCCCAAAATGACGAAGAGAAAAGCTGCTCAGGTTGTTGGAAAGAGTCAAGTGGATTGAGAAAAGGGATTGAAAAAGAGGGAAACCAGAATGGGGGTCTGCAGGCTGCAACTACCACTAGAATCTCCTTGGGTTGGCTAAAAAAACCACCAGAGGAGAGAATGCGATAAGGCAGGGTGGGCTACCTTAGCAAGAAAGGCCTAAAAGCCTTGCTGATACACATCACATGGGTGTCTCAAAGCAGGCAGGTAGATGGCCAAGTGGCCCGTGGAGCTGGACCAAAAGCTACACAGCCAGAAAACCGCCAGTCACAGCCTAGGGGAGGTAGGAAGAGGCAGAAAGGGCGTGATCACGTTTGATGCATACCGTTCGATATTAGTACGGTACTAAACGAACTAAAAAATCTTAGGCGTACGTTCGATGGTACGTTCAATACCAAAAAAAAAAAAGACAAGATTTTAGAGTTTTGGAGTAGGTACTTGTACAAGCTTTTAAACTTGTACAAAACATGTAATATAGGTGCTTCATGGAGATAGAGGTAGAGAGATGAAGATGCTTGATGCAGCTTGAGCCTCATCACTTGTTGGAGATGGAGAAGGGAGAGTCGAGACTCAGAGTCGGAGGTATATGCTTAGTGTGAGATCATAGTGAGGAGAGAGGGGGTTTATATGGAACCTTGCCATTTGGGAGGCCCAAAATCAGTTTGGCAGAACCACCACCAATAACAAACCAGTCATCCAAAACAAATGAACACAAAAAACAAAAACAAAAACAAAAACAAACAAACAAACAAACAAACAAACAAAACAAACCGGGGAAAAAAAAGAAAACCAAAAAAGAAAAAAAAATGAACATAACGTACGGATCGTACGGCACCGTACGGAACGGAACGGAACGGAATAGAACGGAACGTTCCGTACGTTGAACGAAGGCAACCATGGCAGCTCTAAAGAATGTAGGTTGAAGATCAGAATGTAGGAGGGGGATGGCGTAGAGCAGGCGGTGGGGCAGAAAGGGGCAGCATGATGGGGGGTTCAGACTACGGGATCGAGAGGAGGGAGGTGCAAGAGGCTAGTAGGGGGGAAGGAGAGGCATGAGCGGGGAGGGAGAGCTAACGGGCAGAAGAAATAAAGGGGAGACAAGGGCAGCGGGAGCAGCAGCAGGGAGATCTAGCAAATAGCTGATATCTTCACAAAGCCATTTGGATTTTCAATGGTAAGGCTCTTGTGCTTTTGCAATCGTATAGCAATAAGAACGGGTGGCTATGTACGTGTAGAACTTAGAGAACTTTGGTTGTCTGGGAAGGAAGCATCCTCCTCCAATTGATGCGGTTGTTTTGAGAAGACCACATCGCGGCTTACTATTACCTTCTTGGTAACAGGATTATAGAGACGGTAACCCTTCGCCTCTTCATTGTAGCCCAAGAAAATACACTTCCGGCTCTTCGGTTCCCATTTGGTCCTATTAGCATCAGGGACATGCACAAAACAGTCACATCCAAAAACTCTAAAATGTGCAGCTGAAGGTTTCTTACCAGAAAAGGCTTACAGTGGAGTCATCCCATTCACAACCTTCATGTAGCTATGATTCAGAATGTAAACTACCGTGTTACATGCTTCAGCCCAGAAAGTCTTTGGCAAATCTTTCCCTTTCATTATACTCCTGCCCATTTCGCAGATGACGCGCATCTTGCGCTCTGCTACTCCATTTTGCTATGGTGTATGTGGCGAGGGTTTCTGTCTCTTGATCCCGTGACTTTTGCAGTAACTTTCGAATTCACTTGATGTGAACTCACTACCTCTGTTTGATCTCAACTTCTTCACCTTCCTTCCTGTTTCTTTCTCGACCATTACATGCCATTCTTTGAACTTACTAAAAGCCTCATCTTTAGTCTTCATGAAGTATATCCAAATAAGATAAAAGTTATCATACAATGTTGTAAAAAACAAAGATAGGTAAAAGAGCGTCTCATGTATTATTCCGTAACATAACTCTTAGTATTGTTATCTGAAAATTTATTTTGCTGGTATTAGAGGTGCTTAGCAGGTTATATTGTAATTGTATAAAAGGCTGTGTTGGGTTGTATTGTAAATCCACCTCCGCTATGGAGTCCAGAGGGAGGTGGGGTGTCGAAAGGGCTTTCAGATGGGGTCTGTTTCAAGTCAATCAGGTCACCGTAACCCGAGATATACAATCAAATAAGTTAGTATAGGGGTCATGCACCCATGGGGGGGGGGTAGAGTGGTTTAATTAAGGAGTGTGAGACTCAGTGTAAATAGGACCTTGAGAAGTATCTGGAGCATGAGCATTGGTGAGAGATTTCTCTAGAGAGAGCGAGGTGATCAAAGAGGCTTGACGTGGTGGTGCTTGTGTATAGTTTTATACATATATGCAGCTTTTGGAGATCGCTTGCTCTTCCTCCTTCACCCTTGCTTGCATCCTGAGCATGAAGCACGTGCAGTGCATAGATAAATAATTGGGCTTTCATTTTGGTAGAGACATTGATACAAGAAAAAAGGGAAGATCGAGAGAGTGTTAAAAAAGGTGAAAGATAGGATCAGAAGACTACTAGTTCTTTTCAGAGGATTCAATGCCCATTCACATGAAGTCTTCCTCTTCACAAAACTCTAGATGCAAGATACACTCAGGGAGATCTTCCTCATCTTACAGAGTTATTTCTTCCCATTCTTCTTCTACTACTCGTAGAAGCACCGACCAGTAATCTCCATGAACCTCATTAAAGAGTACCTCAACTTGCAAACCATAAAAAAGAACTCCGAGTACCTCCGAGTCAAACTCCAAGGATAGAATCATACTCTACTTCAAAAAAGTACTTATGAAACGCAAACTGAAACCAGGACAAGTAGGATCAGAAACAGTGAGGGCTCCAAGTGATGAGCTTATGCATCGGGCTCTAGAGCATGTAACCAGGAACAAGACTCAAAGTAACTTCCCACAATCTGACTGGAAATGGATCACAAAAACTCAAAGAGACTCTTCAAGACATCAACCCACAAGTTGGCCACGGTCAAAAGTCTTATCATATCTTCCCCAAGATCATCATCGAGCACTAGAAATGATGCAGCCCACCATCTCTGTCCAACAGGCTCACACCTAGTGCAATAGCCCGTAGCCCGCCCGTCAAGCAGCATCCCTGTCGCATGTCTCTCCTGCTCACGGACTCACAGACCCAAGGTTCTCTAGGCCTACTTGATAACGACGCCACCCCCATCCAAACAAAGCCCCTTCTACCAGTCGGATCCTCAGCTATTACACAGTCTCCTGCTCACACACAAGGCCTTCTGTCTAGGAGAAATGATGCCATGGTTATGCCTTTTTGTTGCTCACAAGCTTTTGTGTCGCTTAGAACCTCCAGCCTCCTACAGAGACACCTCGGATAACTGCCACAGCCAATCCTTCGTCATCACGAAGCACCTGGAGCCCATCTACTTCAAGCTTCTGTAGTCGAAATCCCACACCCGTCACATTCACAGTCACCACCGCAGCTTCCCTTGCTCACAAAGCTCTCTTCGTCACACACAACCTTCTTTAGTAGATACGCACGAGAAGGAACGGATGAAGAGGGATTTGCAAGTGGAGCAAGAGCGATAAAGATGCGAACCATAGGTGATAGGCCCTCAAGCAAGGAGTCAAAGTCTTTATGCGCATCTTGCTGCCTTTTCGTGATTTTAGTGATTCTGTATCTCCTAACGAGCTAGGTCTCTATCGACGAGCGTATGGGGGTTTTGCAAAGGTAGATCATTGCTACATCTTGGATCCACTATATCACACTGAAAATTCTTGTCGTTAAGAATTGGCGTAAGGTAGATGAAGAGTGACAACTTGCCATAAAAGCCCATGAAGAATCCGAACTGAAAGCAGTCACTACCGAGTTATGTAATGTTAGCGTAGGTGGATGCATTGTGTCGCTAACCTCCTCACAAAGTAAACCTATCTACGATTTTTGATGTTACTTCGTGCGATGGTACGATAACACTGATGATGAAGCCTGTGCAAAGCTCTCTTGGTATTGACATGCAGAGGTGAGAATGGAATGAAAAGGGTCGATTGGTCAGTCGAGTTTAAGAGGGAAGAAGGAAAAAAAAACTCTGTACAGGTGTACTGGTCTTCAACTGCGCTGATAGCAAAGAAGTGTATGGTGATGGGGCAATCCAACTGGTTTACAGGTTGTTCTTTGCACAGGGACCTTATGCTGTGTATCGTTCAGATTTGCCCACAAGCTATCCAGCTTACTTGGCTTTTTTTGTGTGCTACTCAGTGGAGTTTGAGTTTCAAATTCCTGTGGCAATTATAGTTGGGCATGTGAGCACGGATGTTGGAGATAGTCAGAGTAGTGAGTGAAAATTAATTTGCAGGCTAAAATCAACATACAGTTGATTTGTTAGTCGAGCATACCAGATGGGCCACTTTGACTATTAAGTTTGATGCTTTGGAGTGGGCTTTTGCTGCAAGCCCGTAGTTGAGGTCCATTTGAGACTGTTCTCTACTTTGATAGTAGGTGAGTGATTTGATGGAGGGGTGAAAATGGTGGAGGTACCAATTTTCCAAGGTAAGGAGGGGGAGGATGTTGAGGCCAATATCTCGGGAATTTTGTGAGGGCCAGTCGTATCTCGGGTTGGCCAGAAGTTTCGTGGGCTCAATCCCTTTCTGATTTCTTGGAAGGGATGGCATTAGCCTGGTATATGACACTTTCAGAGGGAGTAAAGATTGATTGGGCAGCTGTTACTGATGCCTTAAGAAGCTGTTTGGAGAGGATGAATCCCCAAATGTTTTGTTGGTTCAGCTGGATCAGTTATGCCAATTAGAGGAGTCACTAGTTAAGATCTTTGAAATGCGCTTTGAATCAGTGTGGAGCAAGTACGAGGCAGCTGTCGCAAGGGCTGTAGCTGCAAAGGTTGAGGGATGCCATGGACAGACTGAAGGTGAGTTGGCACTACTGGATTGGATCATTTGAGGCTGAATAGCAGGCTTGGAACCCCAGCTGAGGCAGAAGGTTCAAGGGAAGGATCCCCAAAATTATGCTGCTGCTTTACAGGTGGCTCTGGCCAAAGAGAAGAAGAAGTTGGAAGCAGAGCCAATTATACCTATACCTTTGACTTCAGTGGGAGCGAATACATCTTCTGCAGTGAATAATACAGTTACTATGCCGTCCACTAGTGCCAACCAATTGGAGAAGAATATAGAAAGAATGATGGCCGAGTTCAATGAACTGAAGTTGCATTTGGTGCAAGCCCCACCAACTAATGCACCCAGGATGGAATTGACATTCCACGTGACTGGCAATATTATCTGCTTTGAATGTTATGAGAAAGGACATGTGAAGTATGATTGCCCACGTTTGGTAGGAAAGAAATTCATGAATGAGGTATTTGAGCCCTACTTGGGCAAGTTCATACGAGTCTTCATAGATGATTTTTGTATTTACAGCTTTAAAGCAGACCATCTAGAAAAGACTCGGTTGGCATTACAACGAATAGATGATGCCCAAGTAACTTGAACCCTTTGAAGTGTCATATTGCAGAGAATAAATTGAAATTGCTTGGTCATGTGGTCTCCCAGCAAGGGATTGAGATGGATTCTGAAAAGGTTGTTGGCATAGAGGATATGCCGATGCCAAAGACAGGGCGGCAATTAAAGACCTTTGTCCAGAAATTTACCTACTATGGAAGGTTTCTATGGGAATTGGAACAAGAGCTCTATCCTTTGCATCAGCTAGCCAAAAAGAAGATTGAGTTTCATTGGACAGATCAGACCCAAAAAGCATTTGAGAGGGTCAAGAAAATTTTACAGGGAGGACCAGTTCTCATGCCTCCTTATTGGGAAAAGGATTTCTTTGTAAGTATGAGTGTAACAGAGAATGCAGTAGCTGCTATGCTATTACAGAAAGGGGTGAAGGGTTATATGCAGCCATTTACTATGCGAGCCGCAGTCTAATGGATGCAGAGGGGAGGTATTCTGAGATCAAAAAACAAGGGCTGGCAATGATGTATGCAGTACGTAAATTTAGGTCTTGTTTGCTGCCCAAGCCTTTTGTTTTTCTAACAGATTCAATGATCATGCCATATCTTGCAAGGAAGCCCAATCCATCTGGGAAATTTGTGAAGTGGCTGGTTGAGTTGCAGGAATTTCAATTTAGTATTCTACCCGTGCTAATTTTCTCACAGGAAGGGAAATGGTAGAGGAAGTGGAAATCAAGGAAGGAAGGAAGTGGAAGTGGAAATCAAGGAAGGAAGTGGAAGAACAGGCTGTTTCGCAGTCTATGCAGCAAGGTCAAGAGCTGATGAAGCCACGGTATGCTTTGTATTTTGATGGAGCTTTTTGACGAAGCACAGGAAGGGGAAGTATTGGTATTTGTATATGTGACCCCACAGGTCAGGAAATTGCAGCAGAGGGAAGAGAGTTAGGCTGCATTAACTACAATAATGAGGCTGAATATTTATCCCTGATATCTGGCCTGGAGCTCAGTCAACAAATGGGTATTCGAGGACTTTTGGTCTGCGGGGATTCTCTGCTAATAATATCACAGATGCAAGAGGCTTGGCAAGTCAGAAATAAAGCATTAAAACCCTTATGAGAAGAAGCTGAACAGTTATGTGGACAGGTAGAGGTGGGTGCATTCCTGCATATCACTAGGCCGCAGAATGCTTGGGCAGCGGGCTAATGCTTTGGCCCAAGAGGCACTAAAAGTAGAGGTGAATGCAATACTTTTGGAATCTGGATTAGAGGATTTGCAAGACGTGTACAATTTTCTGCAAGAAGGTAAAACCCCTGATAATATATCAAAATATGAGCAGAGGAAGTTAGTGGCAAAAGCCAGGCCCTATACATTGTTGGGGGATATTTTATATAAAATGGGCAAAGATATGATCTTGAGGAGGGTGATCGGAACTGCAGAAGCACAGCGGGTGATGGAAGCTTGCCATGAGGACGTATGTGGAGGTCACTTTGCACACGAAAGTACTGCCAGAAAAGTTTTGACAGCAGGGTATTGGTGGCCCTGTATGCATAAATACTTTCAGGAGTGGTGTGCCACTTGTCATACTTGTCAAGCATTGGGGAGGAGGCAACTGAAGAGGGGCCCACTTCACCCCATCCAGGATAGGCCTTTTGAAAAATGGGGATTGGATTTCATAGGGCCATTGCCACGCTCCCGCCATGGAAAATACTATATCCTAGTGGCTACCAATTATGTTACTCGTTGGCCTGAAGCAAAAGCTGTAACAGCCTATTATCCTCAATGCAGGGTCTTGTGGAGAAGACTAATGGTTTATTGTGTGATATCATTGCTAAAGTAATCGAAAAGAGCAGAGGTGAATGGGAGAAGTGGCTGCCCACAGCCTTATGGGCATATCGGGTTATTAACAAAGTAGCTACAGGTTTCACCCCCTTTCATTTGGTTTACGGAACAGAGGCAATCTTACCGATCAAACTAGCGTTGCCAACCTTGAGAATAGCAGTGGAACATAATTTGGATGAAACAGAAACATGTGCTGCTAGGTTATTTGCTTTGGAGAGGTTAGATGAGCAACAATAGGAAGCAATGCTTACCAATGAGATACAACAGATAATTATGAAGGCCAGAATGGATGATCAGATAAAATCAGGAGTTTTTCAAGGAAGGAGATTTAGTTCTGAAATATGATTATAAACTTGATCACCGTTTGGATGAGAAATTCTTGGTACGGTGGGAAGGCCCATTTATCATTTTGAAGGCTTATGCAAACGGGACTATGATCTGCAAGAGCTTGGACAGCATTTGCCCATTGAAAGAGTGAATGGATTTCGCTTGAAAAGGTTCAAAGCAAGTCTGGATGTATGAAAGGATGTTGAGTTATGTACAGCCAGTTTTCAAAAAAAAAAAAAAAACAGCTTGTGTGTTTGTTTCTTTCCTGTCTGCCAAGCATGTCCACATTCTTGGCAGCCAGGGGTGGAAATGTTATCCGAAAATTATTTTGCTGGTATTAGAGCTTCTTAGCAGGTTCTAGTGAAAGGCTGTGTTGGGTTGTATTGTAAATCCACCTCCGCTATGGAGTCTAGAGGGAGATATATAATCAAATAAGTTAGTGTGGTCATGCACCCATGGGGGGGGTAGAGTGGTTTAACTAAGGAGTGTGAGACTCAGTGTTAATAGGACCTTGAGAAGTATCTGGAGCATGAGCGTTGGCGAGAGATTTCTCTAGGAGCGAGGTGATCAAAGAGGCTTGACGTGGTGGTGCTTGTGTACAGTTTTTTTTGGATATACAGATATGCAGCTTTTGAAGATCACTTGCTCTTTCTCCTTCACCCTTGCATGAAGCACTTGCAGTACATAGATAAAGAATTGGGCTTTCAGTATATTTACTGTTAATTAACTATATCATTTTGAAGTTGGGCAAAAACACTTCCCTCTAACTTCTAAGTGTGTACTGCATTCCCGTACGGCGACCAACCACAAAATTATGTGTTGTGTGTAGCATTGTGGCTTGCTGGAGTGTGTGAATACATAGAAGGACTTTGAAAGACAACCAATGATTTTGAGTTGTGTAATCTCTCAAAATGATGTCTCTTAATCCAGTTATCAAAATCCTAAGAGTTATTGTAGTTTTTGCCCATGTTCACCGTTGTAAAAATCTGCTGCAACATCCTCTCTTGTTGGGAATCTATTGTATCATCTGAAAAAGTTGGTTCCATCAAATCTGATTGCTCTGCCTAATTACAAGCTCTGAAACACGGTGTAGCCATGTAGCTGGTGTTCCCAGCAAGGATGTAGGACCTTGTGAGTTTGTGCCTACTCCAGTGAAAGGTGGCCTAACAGAATGGAAGTGTGTGCGCATGGCAGCCTTGGCTGCAAAAAGTGGAGGGCAAGGGCTGCAAGATGAAGAAGAGGCTGCTGACACTGAGCCATTGGATGATGCCAACACATTGGGTTCTGCAAAGAGAAGTAGAGGGGCATCAACTGCATCGAGCGCGGGTCCTAGTGCTACAAGAACACCCTTGCCACATGGATCAATTAGTGTGGATGCTAGTGCGGGAAAAAGAGGATCACTGCAAAGGTCTAGCATTCAAGCACACTTGCAAAAGCAAGCAGTGAAGGAGGCCACTAGTGATGCAGTAGATGGAGAGTGTCTGAGCATAGCGTCGCCATCGAGCCACGAGAGGCGTGAGATATGAGAGAGGATAGTTAATGGCTGATGGGAAGGGGGTGAGGTTGGATCTAGGGGGCGAGCAGGTGGGGGATTCAGAGATACCATCGCAGGCCCCTCAGAAAAGGGTTATTGGACAATGCAGTGTTTTGATTGTTTTTCCTTTTCATTGCTGCACAATTGATTTAATAATAACCTGCAATTGAATTCCGGAATTCCGTTTTTTTCATATATCTTATTTCCCATAGTCTCTCATAGTTCTTATGGCTTTTGCTTAAGCTATGTTGTTCGCTCATAGAAGTCAGCTATTCTTGGATGCCAGCATTGGGATGTTAGTTGCGACGAGTGGAATAGAATGAATGATTCTCATTGCGCAATTGTAAACAATTGGTTTTTTGCTATATTGTTTCACAGGGGTTGAAGGCTTCAATCAAAATGAAAGCTGGTATTGGCGAACTCTCCCACAGAGGTGCTAAATTTGTTTCTTGCTCCTTTTTTTAAAATTAAACTCTCTTAAGTTTGGCATCTTGAAATTCTTTTTGATAATGTGAATACTCATCATGACTTTGGAGTTATGTCAGTCAGAGGAGACTAAAGCAGTCATCTTTGCAAAGTATACACATTTTTTCTTGTCTTGTTATTATGACCTGTTGAAGTTGGGAGGAACTATTCTCTATGGTAAGGATAGGTGCAGAGAGGAGAATAGCATGCATTGATTGGAAAAGTGGTAAAGATATTACCAAATCATTGATGACATACAGCTGATTATTAGAGCTTGCTTACTGTGCTGCGCTTTCTTATGTAAAATAGCCTGGAGAACTGAAGAATGATATCACATAAGGATATGCTTCGAAGCTATCCAAATGCTATATTGTATCCTCGATATTGGATGAGTTCCTTTTTGATTGACACAAGGAAAATTAAGAGAACTGTCAAGCCAGTGTTACTTAAGCATCCAGCTAACTTTTAGAAATACTTAATATCAAGCAGAAATATTTGCTACACTGTTAAAAAATAATAATATAAATGTTGCGCTGTTGAGGCAATGGCATGGTCATCCACTATTTCAGTAAATATATGGCAACATTAGATTACACCAGTCCCTTCAATAAAACAAGATGAATGATATTCATTAGGCCTGCCCCTAAGAAATGGGTAATTCAATGAGGGATCACCATGAAGGCAAAGGAGAGCTGATTTCCTAATATGTGAATTCAAAGGCATTGCTGCTTGGGCAGAGGCGGTAGGTGCAAAGAGATAAGGGAGACAAAGACCAAGTGATCTTGCTATGTACATGGAGTGTCATTAATCACCGAGCTAAGCATTTAATCATATCAAAATAGTAGTCATCTACAGCATCACTATCATCATCAACAACAACATCATCATTAGAACGATTGTCCTCATAATACAAAGTGGAGCACACCCCCCTCGTCAAGAGTGAGGGAGCGATAGCATGAAATCAGGAATAGAGTACTGCCGGTTCCCTGTGGATGCAACCCTACGCTGTCTCCTGGTCACAACAAGGGTGACAGTCACCCTAGTCAGTCGCGCTCCCACTTTGAACATGAAAGGAATGTCCCCGAGTGTAATCTGTGCATCAACCCGCTGTCTCATGGTGAAAATAGGTTCGGAAAAGCTAACCCCCAAATAGGTATATGATGAAACAATCTCGATTGGTGACTTGTCAAAAGTAAATTGCTCCTGATGCATCATGACCGGAGCTGTATTGAAGATCATGACCTTGGTTTTGCCAAGGTTGACCTTAAGATCATGTGACTCACAGAAAGACTCTAGTGTATCTAAGTGCCTCTGGAGCCTCTTTGCTGAGGACGATAGGAGTATCACATGATCTACCCAACGCGATAATTGAATGAGAGTACCAGCAAGAGAGCAGCCAGCCTCCCCTAGCGTCTGCATGACTACCTCAAGCTCATCGATGTAGAGGCCAAACAAGGTGGGTGATAAAGGACATCCTTGTTCGACCCCTATCGTGCTCAAAATCTCATCTGTCCATCTAGATCTTGTCCGGACTCTGCTTGAGACTCTCTCCTAAAGTGCCATGACTGCCTAGATAATCTCCTGATCATAGCCCAAGTCCTGCAAGCGTTTGCTCTAGGAATTGTATTAAAGGCTTTACAAAAATCCACAAGCAACAATAAACCCTCTGTCTCTGGTCCCTCGCCTCCTCAATAATACATTTGAGTGTAAGAATGTGATCCATAGTCCCATGATCATGTCGGAATCTTGCTTGTCCATATGCTTTGACCGCCTCGCATCTCTACGAATCGATTGACCTCATAACTGATGCATAACTCTTGGCCATGACATGCCCAATCATAATGGTCTTGTAGTTTCTCGAACTCATGGGATCCCATGCCTTGTGGATGGGTGCGAGTGTGTTAAGGATCCAACTGTGTGGGAAACCAAGGCAAACAGCTTCATTAAAGAGCTTTGCTAGGATCGGAGCAAGGATGTTAATGACGTATGCAATGAATTTAGTGCATAGACCCTCGTGATCTTTCGCTCGGTTGTTATGAAGCTTCATTACAGCATCCTTAACACCTCTTTTGGTGAGAGTGTACAGGAAGTAGGATGAGGTATGTGTGATAGGTCAGGAACAGGCTGATTTGGGATGTCATATAATGTGCGTGCATAATCATACCAAACCTGAGTGTCGGTGAGAGGTGAGGGGGACCGTCTCTCTAGAAAGCTCCGCCAAAAGTCTTTGGAGTTGTTACTAAACAAGGTGTTTAGTAATTCCTTCTCGTCTTTGTAGACAAATTCCTGTTTCTTCTGAGAACCAATCGGCGATACTTGCTTATTGTGTCAGGTTTGGTCGGGACGTTGTGTTTGGTTTTGAATCTGGCACAAAGCCTTACACTCATCATTGTACCATCTGCTGCAAGGGATAGTCCCAATTGGTGGTGGGTGGGTAGAGCAAGTAGTGTGAGGAAAGGCGTGAAGTGCAGCCTCATGGAGTGAGTGGGTGATCAGGACAGCGCGATCCTCTAGTAGGGAATAAAGTCAATATATGTGAGAAGTGTATAAAGGAGTGCTGAGTATGTAGGTGAGAACTTGTCCTGATATGTGCTGTGAGTGATCGGAGGAGTGAAGGGTATCGCGAGGTGAGGTATGGAGATATGGAAGAAGAGGTAGGTGTGGTCAGCCCCAGGAGGGAGTGGTGCGACAGAAAAGTCAGTGATAGAGAGGCAAAGGCAGGGGATCCCATGATGTAATCAACAACGCTGCCTCCTTCGTAAGGGAAGCAAGTAAAGCCCTTCCTCGCCACTCGAGGAAGGGCATCTGTTAAGACCATTATAAATAAATGAGATCATGCATTTTGCCAAGATCTAGCAGTGCTTGCCCGTAAGATGTGATAGTGGCTCGCCTGTCAGTTGAGGCTCGTAGCAGACCTGCATTCAATATTATTTTCAGCCAGCTTCAGGCTCAGAAGCTGAATTTTGATGTGGAGATGAAGGCTATACTCCTTTTGCGTTCATTGCCATTCTCATGGGACAACTTTTGTACAGCTATGAGTAACTCTGCACTTAACGGAGTACTGAAGTTTGATGATGTTGTGGGTAGCTTATTGGCCGAGGAGATTAGACTGGTAACATAATAGAATCATCTTTGAAGTCAAGATGCTCAAGAAGTGATACTTGACGTACCCTTGTCCTCGCGTTAAGTTCCTCGACCAAGAGGACTTCCTTGCAGCTCGAGAAATCAACGATGTCCTAATAGAGAGTTGCGTATGGTGATGTCTCAGTCTTTTGTCAGATATCTCAGGCAAAGTGTGAGGTCTCGAGAGGAAATAGCATACAGCTATGAACAAATCCTGATTGTCTATATGCCGAATCCGGACCTAGTGAAACCTAGAGTGTTAGTCTCTCTTATCTCGTGGGATGGCCCCAAAAAGAGAAGACTTGTAGAGAACCGCTACTCCACCAGACCCTCGTACTCTCCCGTGTCCCTCGTCTCATCTTTGTAAGCCGCCTCCCAAGTGTAGCCACTGACCACTGGTAGAGGATGCTCTAGACTTTGATGTGTCTCTGTATATAAGACTATGTCATGACCTGTATAAGATTTCGAGAAGTTTCTTGGTTTTGACCATAAGGTACCATTACAATTCCAAATTGTACAAGACATGGTCTTGGATGTTTGAGTTCCATAGACCCTGCCCTCCTATGTTCCGAATGGTACAGGCCGGGGGCGTGTAAGGAGTCGTAATGCTGCCTACTTTTCGTCCTTCCAGGCCTGATCCTGCTGCTCTATTAGAGTGCGTCTCTCCTCTACCTGTAGAGGGGTGAGATCCTCATCCATGGAGATGGATGGATGGTCTCGTAGGATGGATCTACGTCGTAGAGCAACAAGTCATGCCTGCGCATCATGAAAGCATATAACGAGGGGCTGCTCTCGATTGGGGTCTCTCCCCGTATGACAGGCCCGCTCGATCCCATGCTCTGCTACCCCTAGGGTAGTGGCCACAAATCTAGCCGCATCACTCATCGGTGTACTCTCGGTCCGCAGGATGCTAGAAACTCTTATGTTGAGAGCCTTGCTGGCCCTTTGCTGCTGCTCCAAGAGAGTGGCTGAAAACAGCTGCCTTCGTTGGTTCTCGTTTGGCCAGATCCACAATCTCGATGTCTCCTCAATGACAGATTGCATACTCGTAATCTGTGCCTCAACAACTAGTGTACTCCTTGGAATTGTACGGATAGAGGTGAGCTCCCTAAGCTGTGTAATATCTTGTTTGAGCCTCTGGATGAGGCCAGCCAGCTCTTGAATAAAGTGGGCCTGCCCCTGTACAACACGAGCTAGATCTTGGTTGTATCTGGCTTGCTCTTGTGCAAAGCGAGTCAACTCCGCCTCTCGTGCTCGGTACCTGTAACTGAAGTAGATTTCGTCGACGTAGATGTAGCTGCGATTGTAGTAGATCCCGTCGATGTGGAGCTCTTATGGACTGCTCTACTTTCCACTCCAAGACCACTCCGGTTGAAGCGCTTATTGACATCTTCGAGTTTTAGCTGTATTTGTTGAGGTTTGTCTTCTTTCTTGAGCTTGTCTTTGTCATTGTCTCTCTCTCTTTCCCCTTTCCTAATTGCGCCAATAATCTTTTTTTATTTCTTGATTCACAGTTGAAATGGGCACCCTAGGTGGCCAAGCTGTATGAGGAAACTCCTCCATGATGGCCTAGGTGGCCTGAAGGTGGCAGGGCCTGCAAGAGGACCAGCAGGGCTTGTGGAATGTGGAGGGCAGCTGAGGACATGGAGGGTAGGTGAACAACAGCAGTTAGGGAGTAGAAGGGATAGATAGGGGGCTGCTGGGCGGCTAGAACAAGCCATGGAGCTGGTAACGGGGGAGTTGCACGTGACGGGGGGGCTGCTAAGCCATGCGCAGGAAGAGGGGGGCCAGTGGCTGTAAGCAGAATGGAGGGGCGAGCAGACGGGCTGGAGGCAAGCAGGGAAACAAGCAAGGAGGCTGGCTGGAGGTGAGCATGGAGGCTGAGTGCGTGAGGATCGGAAAGGGGCTGGTGAGGGCGGAGAGGAGCGTGAGAGTGGAGAGGGGGCTGGCGGGGCTGAGCGCGTGAGGACGGAGAGAAGCTGGTAGAGAGAGAGAGAGAGAGAGAGAGAGAGAGAGAGAGAGAGAGAGATTAACGTCCACGGGAGGCCTCGTGGGCCTATGGGACAAAGTGATACCAAAAGGGGAAAAAACTCATACAAGTCACAAAGGGCTGCAGCAAAGGGTTTGCTAAGGCCCTTGCTGAGTATTATGCTGAAATAAAGAGAGATCAGTTGCTCAAGCAAAGTACACATATCATATCATATCATGTGCTATCTGCTACTTGGAGCAAGCTGAGAGCAAGAGCTGGAACTCAGAAATTGAAACCTGGCACTGTGGTGGCTCATCTATGAGTGGTGAAAATGTCTCGGATGTGAGTTTGTCTGGCTGTTTCATGCTGTGGTGTTGGAGGGGGCGTGGTCCCTGCCGTAAATAATAGATATGCTCGCGTGGGTCTATCATGCCTGGCCCAATTAGACCTTTGGACAAATGCTACCAAACTATGTGAATAGACCTTTGGACAAATGCTACCAAACTATGTGAAGATGCCTCATCAGAGGGAGTCCTTCACTGTGACGGAAGTGAAAAGATCCACTTGTGGGATTGCTGCCACTGACCTATAGTGTGGGGTGTCTTCATGAGCAGCCCTCATTGAAACAAGAGCTTCTAGGGCTTTGATCTTGGGGTAAGACATCAAAATACCAGTGTGTCCAAAAGGGCTCTATTCAGGTTGATGATGCCAAGTCTTTTCTCCACTTGGGGCAGAATCATCAATAGCCAAGCAACCCTAGCTGTGGTATCTCTCATTCCATCCGATCTTGCCCACGCATTAGGTGCTTGAGCTATCCCATGCATCCTCCGTGGAAACACTAACACAAGGCTATATACCATACCATAGCTAGGACACCTGGTTGGCCGAGGGCCCTCCCTTTAGGCTCTCAACTGTGCCCTCCACAAAGACGTGTCATCTACAAATTGTCAGTCCCGGCGCTCCTCGTCCTGATGGATCCCGCAACCAAGTGAGACTTGTTCCCCTCTTCCTCTCGCTGTCAACCAGCCTCTTCCTCCATACCCCTTGCAGCCCTCCCCACTTTATCCACCCACCTCTACCCAAGCCCTTGAGCTAGGGTGTAGCTTTTCCGTCCCACTCTCAGCCTTCTTCCTCTCAAAATCAGGAATTACCCCTCTTTGAGCCGATGCAAGATTTCTTTTGGATTACTTCCCCCGCTCGGGATATCCCCTTCCTTTGGAGTTCTTGCGATTGGATCCTTGCCACTGTCTAGACATTCTAGATGACTACCCCGCTCACACTAAGGTGTTAGTCCTGATCTTGCAGCCCTAGAAAGGGGTTCCATTGCCCCAAAGCCCGAGAAATAAGATGAAGGTACATTGAAGGCACAAGGATATGCATATTTGAGCATAGTTACTAGGGAACGGGAACATTTCGGGGACGTGGGGGGTCAGAATGGGAACATATCAGGAAGAGGGAACGGGGGAACAGGAATGGGAACGCCACATCATGTGACATGACATCAAATCACATGGAAACATACCAAAATATGCTAAGAATAACCAGATGTAGCAGCTCTAAGCTTTCGATTTCAGCTTTAGAATTTAACAAACAGAGAATCCTTAGAAAATTGAAATATACATCGACGCAAATTGCAATGTGCATAAACTTTAAAGCTTTAAGCCAGAGAATTGCAGATTACTATAGATCATAGAGGCTAGAGCATATAATATGCAAAGTACAAGAAAAGGAGCTTAGAAGGTAGTGGAAGGGGCTGAGTCTTGAGGCCCGAGAGCTTAGAGAGGGGGCTTAGTGGGCTGAGAGGGGCTGAGTGGATGAGAGCTTAGAGAGGGGGTGGGCTGAGTGCTTGAGAGAGGGGGCTGAGAGGCTGAGTGGTTGAGTGGAAGGGGGTGGAGAGTGGTTGGAGAGAGCTTAAACCCTCCCGTCAGCACTAAAACGGTGCTCCTGCGTAGCCCTAAACTCGGAACACAAGAGACCCAAGCCGGAACGCGTTCCGGCCGTGTTCCTGGAACATTTGGGAACGTTTCCTAGGCGTCCCCACTTCTGGAAACGTTCAGAGGTGTTCCCAGACATTCCCGCAATGCCATCCACTTGGGAACGGCGTTCTCACGCTCCAAGGAGACGGAACGCCGTTCCCTAGTAACTATGTATTTGAGGAGCTCACTCTGACTCAGCTCAAACAAGGAATATTGAATTGATTAAATTGAAGGATCTAGGCAAAATGGGGAAAGAGGTGGTCCACCAATAGACGGACTAGCATTAATTAGAGATTTCAAATCTAAAATAAAGAGTCTTAGTCATAAACTGATTAATAAAGGCCACTTTTCTATGGGGCTAGAACATAGATGTATGCTAAAATAATCTTGAGCTGAGCTGCCATGTGCACTCTTTGACTCTCTGAGATGTGGCTACTCTTTTTATGGTGTGTACTTGTGCTCGTAGGCCCGTGACGCGTTCAAAACGTTAATAAATCTATCTCAGCCTCTCCCGCTAGCCCCTCCGCTCAGCCTCTCTCGCTAGCTCTCCCGCTAGCCCTCCGCTCAGCCTCTCCGCCTCAGCCTCCCTCACCTGCTCAGCCTCCCTCACCCGCTCAGCCACCAGCAGCAGCGCCGCCACAACAGCAGCCAGCAGTCTCCGCCACTAGAAGTCACCGTCCGCCTTAGCAAGGGACACGTAACCCCAGGGTTTGGGCTGAGCCCCAAAACCCAACCCTGGGGGTTAGTTACAGCAAGGGGTGCCTGAATATATGCAGGCCACTATGGATGGGGATGCCAAGACACCTATGGCCTTCCCCGAGATCAAGACACTTGTCTCAACCCCGACAAAAGCACTATATTCCTCTGTTGCAGCTCTCCCCTCGCCTCCCCCTATGTGTTTGCAAAGACACCGTCCCCATATGCAAAGAACTATCTACAGCAGAAGAGAATGGTAAGCATGATAGACCCACAAGAGCATATTTATTACTTATAGCAGGAAATCCGTGAGCTCAAGCTCAGACTTGCAGCTTTAGAGAGGAATACAGATGCATGGGAAGCACAAAGAAAACAGGAAATTATTCATGAGGTACTGCAGATACACAATACAGCAGCACTTGTTCACAGATGGTGACTAAAGTCCAGGACCTGGTCACAAGTTAGCTCCAATGAGTAAAACAGGAAATTACAGCAACATTGGACACTAAAGTTAACACATCGGATGTGTATGAAGAAGTACAAGAACAGGAAAAGAGGGTGGCTAATACACGACTCGTACGCATAGGGGGGCTACCAGAGGGCTGGTTTGAAGGAACTTAAAAGGAAACACTGGAAAATATCATGGAAAGAACCCCACAACTAGAATGGGATGTTGAAGACGCAATAGTTGTCTTACAGGAGGGGACACAAGCCAAAGTATGCTTTTAGAACAAGATGAAAAGAAGAAAGATTCTTAAGCAAACCAATAAGCTGAAAGGCACTAAAATATGGATAGCGGAGGAGCGCACCCCAACTCAGCTCAAAATGAAGGCCACTGAATTGGCTAAAGTGAAGGATGCTTGAAAGGAAGGAAAATGGGCTGTTTACAAAGATGGAAAAGCACTTATAAGAGACTTCAAATCCAAGCCCAAAGACTTTTAGTCTTAAATTGATGTAATGGAGGCTGATTATCATTGGTAGTAGAATGTAGTAGACTATTGTTAACCTATAATAACTTTGTGAGTGCTATATATAGTCACAAGAGACTCTCAGTCTATAACTGATGTTTTGGTGTTCACCTTTTGGTATGTGTTTGTCCCATAGGCCGGTGAGGTCTCCCAAGGACGTTAATATATCTTTCTTTCTTTCTTTCTTTCTCTCTCTCTCTCTCTCTCTCTCTCTCTCTTACACACACTTTTTTTGGGGTGGAATTTTGATGCTTTATATTACATAGAAGCTTCCCCTAAATGGGGAGCTCAACATTACATCAGTAGAAGATCTCAGTATATGACAAGTATACATTGTAGTCTGTAGAATGAGTTTGTAGACAATCAAAGAAAGATTGCTGCAGAGAGCGTTTGAAAAAGGGAAAAGTAGGATCACCAAAGACTCTATGATTTCGATTCTTCCATAGAGTCTAGAGGGCCCATTAACGAACCCAAGTGAAGAATAACTCAAACCCCTGTCTGCATGGGTGAATCCCAAAAAGGTAGAAATGCTTCCAAAGGTAGCAGCAGGAAATCTAGCTCTCAAACGTTGCCGAAGAAGAACCAAGAAATCACAAGTGTGTGGACAATGCCAAAGGAGAAGAGGCACAGATTCCCCGTGGAGCCAAGCATCTGTGACAAACAACTGGAGCAATATGCCTTCTTGCCAAGAGTTGGCAAAACGGAAGAACCCCCATCATCATCTGCTACAAGAAAACCTGCTGTCGAAGAGGAACCTTGGAATTCCAAAGCTGTTGCAATCTCTTCCTCCACCACTTTGCCGGGTGATTCATGCACCAGAGTTGATTTGCTATATCTGAAGCCCAAGGTGGGGGCAGCAAAACTTTATACAAGGAAGATACCGTAATGTGAGAAAGCCTCAAGGGACTAAGTAATGAGCTTGAGGAATGAAGAGTCCAATCATCAAGCGTATCCTGAAGCTCAAGTGGTCGTGCCGGCAGAAAAGGCTGAAGCGTATGAACAATTTTTTGCCGTAGAGTACGATAATGCATGCCTAAATCATATTGTCTGGCAGCCAAAGGAAAAGAATCATGGTACCATCATCATGCATTACATTAGCCACATAGCATATTCCTTTGAAATTGATAAAGTAGGAACGTCTGGGTTCCTGCAAAGCCAACGGAGGGTCAAAGACATTCGACCAATGCAAACTTTCAGCCCTTAAAGAATTGCCTTGCAAGGAGTCACGCGGCGAAGTGGGAAAGGGTATGCTTCCCATCAAATGACATTTTGAAAACCAAAGGACAGCCTTTGATCTTGCCATCAATATAGCCAAGGAGAAAATTCCATTGAGTTGGCTACCAATTACCAAAAGCAGAGGTGTTGATGTGCAAAAGCAAGTAACGCATCATGGCAGCCCAAGTTTGATCTCCTTGTAGAAATTGCAGCATCATTTTCCCCTTATGAGCAAGGATATGCACATGAATGTTGAGAATATTTAAACCCCCATGCATCTTTGGTGAACAGAGATGTTACACTAAAAGCAATCTCAAACTTTTCTGGCCATGTTCGGATCACCAAAAAGTTTCCATAATGGTTGACATCATGAGATTGAAATTGCACTACGCTTTGTTTTTAGAGGATGAGTTTGGGCAAGTTCTTGAACTCATCTAGGTATATGGCTGACATAAAGCATGTAAGATCTTCCTTATCAAACATGATCAAAGGCAGGTAAAACTTCCATGAGTCATCATCATATGCTTGTGCAACCATAGTGTGACTTCCATGAATCTCCAATCTGCCCACCACCATTAATTCACTGCCATCCCTCGCTACACCTAGATTAATCCCCCACATGCACTCTCGATTCAACAGTTCCAGGTATTGTCGCACATGAGATAGGGTGGGTATAGGGCATCCCACGAGAGAAACGGATCTCCACCTTCTATGATATGCAGAAAGTGAGACAAAGGAGCACTTTGCATTCGTATGCCATGTGTACTATGAGGTCTGTAGATGGCATCACTGTCTTTTTGGGAGCGATTTTGGACCAAGAGTTTTTGACAAACCTTGATCAGTGACAGGTGGTTGCTTCAGAGATCAGCTCATATGAGTGTGGAGGAGAGCACATGAGGGACCGCCAAAGTCCAGTCAGAGGATGATTACGGACTTTTTCTTTGGTGACTTGAGCAAAGGGTAGCAGGGGACTAGACATAGTAGAGACCTATTGCTTTCGACCTCGGATGGACACAGACATGAGGACCTCCCATCGTTGGCCTGTACATGTGGGTTCTCTCTTTTGCAGTGACATCGCGATGTATTTACTTTCTTGACTCACACACCATCTTCGGGGTATTGGAGCCTGTTTTTAGAAGTCCACCTTGTAGCTTTCATTGTATGTGGTTTTTTTCAGCCTGATAGACTCTTTGGTTTTTTGTAGATGTTAATAAACTTTCTTTCTCCTCGATTATATCCTCTTTTTCTCTTCTTTTGCGTCGTCATTAAAATTTATTCATTTTGCATGCACTCTCTTTCTCTCGCTTCTCTCTTTCTTGTACTCTCGTTTTACCATAAAAGGTAGGCAACGGGGACCTCTTTTGCTCCTCTAGCTATAAAAAGGGCACACAAAGAACCACCCTTTTGTACAATGTACAAAAGAGTGGACTTAGCTACTTTCACAAAATCGTAGACCAAAACAGCAGAAGCGTCTTCACACCCCTTAGGTTACTATAGCCTTATGCTTAGGCTGAAAACCTTCTTGTATGCCCTCAACCTAATATCATACTATTCCCTTTGGCAAGGCCTCTATGCTCAGTCATTATGACCTTGGGTTAACCTTTCTTATACTCCAATATTGGCTATTAAAGTACCAACAACTATCCAAGCCATGTATGAGGTTAGTCATATACTTGCACGAACATACTCAACTATCAATGGTGGTTTGACTTGTTTGACCTGCTTGAGTTAACTATCCTTGATCAAAGTTAAATACTTTATTCTTGGTTCATTGTACATGTTTACATTCTACTACATAGTAATCCAACACAGTAAGTCTCTTTTAAATTAAGCTTCTACTTATCAAACTATATCACCATGGTTCATAACATTATGGAAAA
The DNA here is from genome assembly GCF_047967505.1 of Dipteris shenzhenensis. NCBI lineage: Eukaryota > Viridiplantae > Streptophyta > Polypodiopsida > Gleicheniales > Dipteridaceae > Dipteris > Dipteris shenzhenensis. The sequence goes on along the minus strand of NC_141620.1, from coordinate 39,738,132 downwards.
ATTATCATGGTTAGAAAAGTTGACATTGAGGGACACCTTACTTTTTCCTCCATCATGGTTTTTAGAAATGGTTAAGTTAATGAAAATAGGAATTAATCTTATGTTGCATACTCTTTCCTGTTATTGATTGGGTTCATATATCTTACATTTGTCGTACTAAGCGTACCTACTAAAAAAGCATAAAACCTTTCGATACATGTTACCAATGCCTACAGCATACTGTTGCTGAAGTAAGACACCAAAACCTGGCTCCATATGCTTAGCTTCTGTGCTACACTCCTCTTCTCTTGGCATGTTCCTTCAGTAGGCTTCAGTCGTTACAAGGATGAGCTCCTGTGCTCACCTCCTGTGCACCTTGGGTGTAGGTCTATGTGTGCCCTAGAATGCATTTCCTGCCTTCAGTTGTTGACTGGAGAGGCCCAAATGCCCTCCTTTTGTAGGGGCTGGGCTGCCCTAAGACTGGCCAACTGGCCTGTAGTCCATTGCCCACTGCTTGGGCTCATAGCTGGGCTAATACCGGTCCTTAGCCAGCCCTATATGGGGGCTATTCTGAAAACAAATCAAGGACTGTTCTCTGCTGCCTATGGTGCAGCCAGTTTTCTGCCCAGTATGGCAGCTTTATTCCAGCCCTCTCTTTCCTATCTGCTGCATGTCAACCTCACCCATGCCCTCCTCATGTGGTGGCTCATAAGTAGGGAGGTGACCCTATGATTCCACAATTGGGCACAAGATCTTGACATGGAATCCAAGCATACTAGTTTTTTCTGAAAATGGATCCAAGCATACTATCGCAAGTAGTACATTAATGGGCAGTTATAAGAATGCCTGGGCTTGCAAAACGCTTCAGAAGAAGCAGGTGTTGTTGCATTTATACAGATGCCTTTGAACTGATCCCCTGAAGGAAGTGTGATTATCTGCATTACTTTTTGTCAAGAAATTATGTTATGTGGTCCAGCCATTACAAGAACTTGTGGAAAAATGTATCTAGTGTGTTTCACTTCAATGCTTTTGAATCATATTAATCGACCCTTTGTTCAGACAGGCTGCCAGGACCATGTTTATGAAAGAAGTGGTATGCCTGGTGCCTTCTGTGAGGAGCTTGGGCTTGTAAAGGGAAGACTGCATAATAATGTTGCTGAGGAAAATTCTGTTCAGAGGAATCAACCTCACAAGAAAGATGATCAGGCATTTGCTTCTCAGCTTCATGGAACCAACAAGATGTTTCATGGGACTAAAGCCTGTGATGTCTCAAAGTTTTATTCACAAGCGGGGAGCCTTCGGTACAATGGGGGACCTCAGGCATCTCAAAATAAAATTGACAAGAGCACATATTACTATGCAGGAAATAACTCCCCTGTGTCCAAGGTGCCAGTATTAGACAGAGGCAATGACAACACGCTTTTTGCACCTGGCCAGTAAGTGATGCTTTGCAAGGACTTGTGAGTTTTGAGGATAATGCAATGCACTTTGTTGGTGTCTTCTCTCAGTCTTCTTACAGTGGCTTTATTTTAGGGCGAACCATTGTAAGTTTTGGATCTCTTGAGGGCGAAGCAAAGTGGCTATATTTTTGAAGCTGCCGATTTTGCTTGGAAATGAAGTCCATGCCTGCATGGTCCTTTGTTGGATCCTTTCATTAAGGAAATTCATTTGGATATCGAACAAGTTCCGCAATTGTGGGCTTGCAATGTATTTTTCTGAGAATGACTTAATGTGCTATTTTGCAATAGCTATATTTAAATGGGAAGTCTTACCAGTTTCAGGTGCTGTTATGCCATACTTTTCATGATAGCTTGTGCATCAGTTTCTCTCTGTTTTAGCAATGGGTCCTCTGTCTTATCAGAGGTATGTTAGGGTTGCGAGCTATTAAGTGTTAGTATGAGGACTTTGGGAAAAAATTCTCCGAGGCAAAAAAGTTATCTCCTAGTGTCTTTGTTAGCTCAAGAAGTTAAAATAGCCATGTATTCTGAAACCACAAACTCAGAAAATTCACTACCATCTTTGTGAGTGCTGTTGTGTTTGTCATCAGAAGGTGTGCAATTGTATCCTTTGCAGAACAGCTTCAGAGAAGTTACAAGAAGTGCTATCGTGTCCTGTGCACCATAGCACAGATCGTAATGTAAAATGAGCATGAAAATTTGACAAAAGGCGAAACATAGAAAATACAGCTGCTCTGCGCAGAAGAGCACATTTATATATGACTTGTCAGCATGAAACTTTAAGCAGGCCAATATTTTGAAAGTTTCAAAGAACTCTGTCAAAATCTATGTTTCCATAAGAGCAACACTATAAGCCTCACAAAAGATCTTCTACAAAGTCACCTATTTTGGATCATCTTGACCTACATGCAGCTTAAAGCTTTGCCTTTTTGTAATTCCAGCCCTACCTGTTGACTTAGAAAGCATGTGCTCTGGTCTGAACTGAGGCTACCAATGGTGACACAGTCCTCTCTAAGACTAAAGCATTCTCCCTGAACAGGGTGCCAAAGTCTTAATTTTTCAGTAAATAAAATCTCATTATATCAGATCTACCCACCTTTTCTCTAGGTTTTTGTTCTGTATGCCTGATCACCCCTTGCTGGTCTCCCATGGCTTGTGAAAGAGTCCTTTCCCATGGCAGACGAAAGAAAGGGCTGTTCGCTCTTGTATCTTATGACCCTCAATGCACCCATGGTATGCAGGCTTTCTAATTATCCTAATGCTATGTGTTTTCTGTGTGCACACCTTTGCCTCGTAAGGTCCTTAATTACCATGTTATACCATTTACTGATAGCTATGCACACGTGGATATAGGGGAAGGATCATGCCTCAATACCCCTTGAGGCTTACACGTGGCTATTGGCACGTCCCCTCAGTAAGTACCCTTGAAGTTGGTGCCCCCTTCCTGCACCTTGGGGATTACTGTCTACCTCACTCCACCTGAGTCACCATTTCCTGACCTGCTATCATAGCCGTCTGCATCATCTTTATCCAGGCTCAGTGATTGAGGCTTCTCCTTGTCTTTCGAAGTCCTAGTCTCTTAGCTTAATGCAATTTGTCTGCATGTCTACTCTGCCCATTCCACTTTACCACCTTTGGGCAGCCTTGTAGTCAGATTTAATATCCCTTAAAGGGCCAGTATTTTAGTGCGATGGCCAAAACACTATCATCTTTTCTCATATCTTGCAAAGGGCCTCTGCCTTTTTGGCAGAGGGGGAGAGGGGCCTGTCGCTTGTATATCTTATGGAATGTAAGATTTCTAATTATTGTAATGCAATATGTCTGCTGCGCGCACACTTGTGCCAAATACTGTTCTAACCTCATCATTGTTACCCAACCGTGACATTCACCCGGTGTTTGTCTCCCAGTACAATACAATAGTGACGGAGGAATGAACATGGGTAGATTGCTAATTTGAAAGAATGGGAAAGAAGGGTGCAGAAGTTGTTTTATGTGCTGAGCTTAAGGGCTTGTTACAAGTAAGCATACCACAGGGTCATTAGCAGGTAATTGTCGATGACAGAATTTGTGATGAGAGCTTGATTGTCAAGCACCATTGTAAATTCATGAATCGTAGAGAGCTCCAAGTATTGCGGGGCTGAAGGAAGGGAATGAGCACTGAGGAGTTGATCTCAGCAAAACGCTTGAAGGTTCCTTCTATTTTAGACCAGCCAAGCTAAGAAAAGCGTGTTTGTTTTTTTGGAATTGTGGGAGTTTACGACTTTGAGACTTTGCAATGATTTCCCTGGTATAGGAAAGCCGGGTCAGTTTTTGGTCTTAGGAGAGTTCAAAAAAATCCCCAACTAAATAAACCAATACAAGACAAGGTTAAACTTAGTTTGAAAAGATAACCACTTAGAAATGGAGGTAGAGGACGATACTTCTCATGCGAACCCTTAGCATTGGGAGTTCCAGCCAGAACAACAGGTACTGCGTCCCATAGCACGTGAATCTAGTTCATTAAATGATGGAGTTGGAAATTTAGAGGATGCATTAGAAAAGTTAATTGCACAATAGTTGCATGCTAATGAGGGGCCATAAGAATTACGAAAAGCCATTTAATTCCTCATTGGTAGACCCTCTAGGGGAGAAATAGGGAAAGAGATCATGGAACCGGAGTCCAATGTCCATATAATGGAAAGGAAACTCAGGCAGCCTAACATAGCAAATTATAGGCCCAAAAAATATGCGGGTAGAATGATAGAAACTCATACATCATGGAGGCATGGCTTGATAAGACGTTTGCTATTTGTGAAGTGCATAATGACATAATGATGATCCGAGAGGCCTCACATATATTTACAGCAGCTGTAAACAGCTGGTGGATGAGGAAGTACAAAGACAATGTGGCTCCAGCCACTTGGGAAAGTTTTAAAGTGGAGTCTAGAAAACAGTTTCTACCTTTGGAGGAAGCTTCAAGAGCAAGGGATGATTACCAATACCTCAAGCAAAGGAATTTATTATAGCAGAATGTACTGAAAAATTTCAAGAAATTGTAATGAAAATCCCTGAGCCGTTATTGCAGTTTGTTCAAGCCAAATATATAATGTTTGGCTTGATTGATAGAATAAAAATGGGTCAAAGGTAAATAGGCTAACACAATGGATGACACAATAGCAACTGCGTGAAACTATGAGGATGCTAGGGCCAAACCAAATGGTTTTGCACGCTCTGAATTGCAGTACGAGTTTCCAAAGAAAGTGACTTTCTAGAGGAAATTTGTGACAAAAGGGATAGTGCCATAATCCAACAATCAAGCCAAGCAGGCTAGAGGGGTGACGATTGTTTGCGGCTGCTTCGTGGTGCTATAGCGCCATGGGCTGCATATTCTAATGGGGGCTCAGAGCACCCACCAACCACCCGCTGTTGCACGAGGCGGCTAGAGAACAGTTTCTGCTTAATTTATTTTGATCCTCATCTTGTATGCATGTAGCCATCTGTTGGCTTATTTTTTTGCTGAGGCAATTTTGTATAGATATTGCCAGCTCTCAACGGGAGCGAATTGGAAGAGGGAGAGAGAAACAGAGAGCCACACAAGTTTTTGGTGGGTGCAGAACATCCTAATCTTCTTTTTCATTCATTTATATGTGTTTGAGTATTGTACATAACTGGGGTAAAGGCACAGTGACCTTTAACCCCCACAACCTCCCACTTAAAGGACAATGTGTCTTTAAGGGAGAACAACCAGTGAGCATACTATCCAATGCCCATCAATGCACGACAATACTCAAACCGCTGACTAGGTAGACTCTTCGTCAGCATATCTGCATGGTTATCATTTGTATGAACCTTGACAAGCTCTATGCGCTTGTTCTCAAGTACCTCCGTGATGAAATGGTACCTGACCTCAATGTGTTTGGTCTTTGCATGAAAGATCGGATTCCGTGCTAGTTGAATAGCACTCATGGGATCACTATGCAATGTCGGTACACCTGTATGAATCCCCAAATCTCCCACTAGCCGATCAAGCCATATAGCCTCCTTGTAACCCTCTGTGGCTGTAACATACTCAGTCTCTATGGTAGACAAAGCAACGCACTTTTGCGCGCGAGACATCCATGACACTGCACACTTGTAAAGGTGAACACATAATCAAAAGTGGATCTCCTACTATCCACATACCTTGCATAGTCTGAATCTGTGTACCCAAGTACACGCATGTCTCCTTTACCAAAGCAGATGCACATCTCCTTGGTACCCTTCATGTACTTCATGATGCACTTAACTGTGTCCCAATGCCTCTTTCTTGGATTAGCCATATATCGGCTAACAACTCCCACTACAAATGCAATGTCTGGTCTAGTAGCTATCATAGTATACATAAGACTCCCAATCGTTGATGCATAAGGAACCTTGGTCATCGTGGCTCTCTCCTCATCTCATGGTTGTAAGACACGTTAGACACGCTTTAGACACGAGTGTCTAAAGTGTATTAAAGATAAGACACGTAAGACACGCCATTGTGGTTATAATAATAAATATTTAATTAATATATGTATAAGTATATAAATGTACGACTTGCTAGCATAGCTAGCTGCTAGATTCTAGAAGTACAATAAGCTACACTTAAATAATGCAAGAAGAAACAATGCACTTATACAATGTAGTTAAGAGTCAAGACTTGTCACTCAAGTCTTAAAAGTTAAAGTTAAGACTCACGTCTGAAGAGCTCGCTCGCAAGTTTTGAGTACTTAAAGGTTTAAAGTGACAATTGAATCTTGTCACATGTGACATGAATGAAAACTGCATCTCGATACATATAATTGAAAGGAAGCTTTCGACTCTGAACACTCAAATCTCTGAAGATTCATCCTAATCTGAATCTATGAGGTCACTGCCACTGCTAGATCCAAAGTCACCATCAATGATAGCATGGCTAAGTCAAACTCAATGTGTGTTCTTACTCCCCACCCACCAAAAAAAAGAAAAAAACACGAGTGTCTAAAGGTGTCTTAAGGTAAGACACGTGTCTTAAGTGTCTTATCATAAGACACAAGTGTCTTAACGACCATGCCTCATCTGATTTGGGACTATCTGTATGACCCAGTTTCACATATGGAGGCAATGGAGTACTCACTGTCTTCCCTCCCTCCATATTGAAACGTTGAAATACTTTTGTAACATACTCCTTTTGTGAAAGCCAAAGGAGTTTCCTACTCCGATCACGCGTGATACGCATACCCAGAATATGACCTGCAAGTCCCAAATCCTTCATATCAAAGGCCTCATGCAACTTGGCTTTTAATGCATCTAGCTCATAAGTATTCTTGCTAGCCAATATCATATCATCCACATATAGTGCTAGGAGTATTAGGCTATTATCCTTAGCCCTTTTAGTATAGAGGCATTGATTAATTTCACTCCTTCTAAAACCCTGGGATCGAATGAAAGCATCAAACTGCTGATACCATTCTCTAGGCACTTGCTTAAGACCATAGAGGCTCTTCTTCAGCTTATAAACTAAATGCTCTTTGCTCTTTTTTTCAAAGCCTTCCGAGTGCACCATGTAAATTTCCTCATGCAGATCCCCATGCAAGAAAGCTGTCTTGACATCCAACTGCATAAGCTCCATATCCTCTGTTGCCACTAGGCCAAGCATGCATCTAAGTGTGGTCATCTTTACAACTAGAGAGAATATCTCATCAAAGTCCACACTCTTCTCTTGCTTGAACCCTTTAGCGACTAAATGAGCTTTGTACCTAGGCACATCATCACCTGTGACCTTCATCTTGTAGACCCATTTACATGGCAATGCTTTCTTTCCATGTGGCAAAGAAACTAAGTCCCAAGTCTTATTCTTTATAAGTGAACTCATCTCTGATTGCATAGCATACTCCCACTTGCATTGATCCTCGCGCATCATAGCTTCTCTGTAGCAAGAAGGCTCCCTGCAATCAGTAAACATCACATAACTCAAATGGCATAAGAGTTTCATTCCATTTTGGCTCATATGGCCCAACCGGCAATGCCATAAAGTAGTGCTTGGCTGCTCGGTTATTGCAACAACATGATCAAACACCCTTGATACATGCAAGGGATACAAAGTTCCACACTTGGCACCCCTTGCCAAAAGTATGGAGCCCTTCTGAAATTTTTAACTCCCAGAACCAAAGATGGTCTGAAAACCAGCATCATCTAGCTGATCCGTTGAAATGAGACTCTTGGTCAGCTTAGGCACATGTCTCACATTTTTCAAAATAAATGCAGACCCATTTACAAAAGAAAACTTTATGTCACCTACTCCCACTATGTTACATGCATAGTCATTTCCAAGATGCACACAACCTGTCTTTTCATTGTCATAAGTGGAGAATCATTCCCTATGGGGAGTAACATGGAATGAAGCACCAGAATCCAAAATCCAATCCTTGGAATATGCATCATCTGAAGTGGTAAGCAACTTTGCAGATAAACTAGACATGAAGAGAATGTCATTATCACTATCATGTGTGACTGCATTGATCTCCTCAATCTTCACTTTTCCTTTATCCCCCCTTGGACTCTCTTCCTTCTGATTTGCACCCCAATTTGCATTCTTTTTCTTATCCTTTTGCTCTCTTTTAAGCTTGTAGCAATCCTTTTTCATGTGGCTCTTCTTGCCACAATAGTGACACTCAATGTTCTGTGCCCTGGACTTGCTACGGGACTTTCCTCTTTCTTGAAACTTTCCCTTGGATTGGGATCTGTCCCTTTGCACATTTAAGGCTGCATCTTGCTTATTGCCTTCCATTAACTTTCATCTAATCTCCTCGGCCAACAAGCTACCAACCACATCATTAAAGTTCAATACTCCACCAGGTTCAGAGTTACTGATAGCAGTACAGAAAGTATTCCATGAGGATGGTAATGAGCATAAGAGAAATAGTCCTAATTTCTGCATCGAAATTCAGCTTTTGAGCTTGAAGCTGACTGAAAATGATATTAAATTATTCAAGTGCAAATCTATGGATACTCCCTTCTTCATGTGCAGCTCAAACAATCTCTTCATGAGATAGACTTTGTTTGAGGTAGTCTCTTGCTCATATGTAGCACACAGCTTTTTCCATAAAGCTTCCGTAGTCTTTTCAGTGACTACTGTGAAATAAACTATCTCCCCAAGATGAAGTCTAATGGTAGACTTTGCAAATGCATCCAACTCATTCCATTCATATGTGGACATAGCTGTAATCCCTTGCAAGGGTTTTATTTGCTTCTTTTGAATAAGCACATCTCTTATATGTTCTTTCCACAAAGAAAAGTTTGTCCCATCAAACTTTTTAATGCTAAAAAACTCATTTTCAGACATGGAAGAGGATGCCATGATGCAAATAAAGCAAAATCCCAAATGCTAGTGCTTGCAAGAGAGAATCACACCAAATACCAGATGCACCCAAATGTGTATGCCACAATAGAGTGAAATATCACCAAAACTCAAAGCTCAAAGCATCAAAAGATACAGCTTACTCATGTGCATGTACTATGCATCCGTATGAGCAAATTTGGCCCAAAAGAAAATGCCAACTGCAATGGCAATCCAAAATGCCAATAAGTGCCAAATGGCTCAAGCATAAACACCGTCCATGGGCATATGCATCAATAATATCTCATCCAAGAGAGCATAACACTATCAGTGCATCATCTGCAATGTGTCAATGGTTGTCCCTCAGCATAAAATAGCATCCATGTGCAAAGCGTCCATAAAAAATAGCATCCCACAAGGCAATCTGGGCCCATCAGCGCATCCAATAAGGATCGGAATGCATCCAAATGGCCTATAAATCATCCACTGCAACCCAATGCACACCACGAATGAGCGCACATGGCTCAAACTGCAACCAGAGTGATCTGCATAAGGTGTGCTCAAGAAATCATGGTCTCACGGCAATGACCGCTATTGAAAATAGAACCTGAGATGCCTCAAAACATGGGCACATAATCGGACTCAGCAAGACAATCTGCAAATATCTCTCTTCTGCTGGAACTCCAAAATCTCAACCGATGAGTGAGAAATGGGAATCAACACTTATCCACTGCCATGTGGTATAAATCTAAGGTTTTAAAACCTTAGAATAAAAAATGCATAACAGAGAGATGAAATCAAATACACAGAGATCTATAACTCTGAAAATACTTCACCGAATTGCACAAGAACTGACAGGTAGGGGTTTTTAGGCGTCCGGAACGCAATGGGAGAGACGGTTTTGAAAACCGTGGTCCCAATCACTGGGTCTAATACACAGATTGAAAAACGTTTTTGGAAATCGAACTGTTTGTAAACTCCACCGGAGTGCGAATGATGAGCAACATAGAAGTTTTAGGACCTCTTGAGTCCACCGGAACTGACAGATCTGCAAATGGTTGCTCCAAACTTGAGTTCCAACACCCGGGCAGAAAAACGTTGAAACTGACACAGTGAGTCAGAAATCCAACAAAATGATCCCAAATTCAAGAATGAAGGTGTTTCCAAGCTCCTGAAGTAAAATGGACACCAAAAGCAAGCAATGGTTGCGTTTACAAGTCAATACGGAGTCTCTGTCGTCAAACGGAACAGGGAAAAGCTTAAAAACCGACTTTCTCTTTGAAAACGCTTAACAAGCTCTCAAAACCACTTCGCAAAACCAAAGTGACTTTTCCAAAGGTTCATTCAAGGTCTTTGCGCACTCGGATGCAAGTAAAGTCACCCACAAAGCTTCCCATAGAGCTTCTTCTTCCTTCCACAGAGCTGCTGATCTTCCAGGTATTCGCGCACGCTCAGCTAGATCACCTGGGCTCTGATATCAGTTGAGAGTGCTCTCAACGGAAGTGGGACGGAAGAGGAAGAGAGAGAAACAGAGAGCCACACAAGTTTTTGGTGGGTACAGAACACCTTAATCTTCTTTTTCATTCATTTATATATGTGTTTAAGTATTGTACATAACCGGGGTAAAGGCACAGTGACCTTTAACCCCCATACCATACTTGCAATATACACAACCAAGCCTTTTTCTACAAACAAATCCCTCTTTAAAGCCAATATCATGTTACTTTGGCTAATCTTACAACTCTTAAATGTTGTCAACAAAAAACCTTCATAACCTTGTTTCCACCCCTCCAATCTATACTCTCATCCCTTAAACTCAATTCTTATCAAGATATTAAACCCCTTCAACAAACCATCTCATAACCCTATTCACTTCCCCAATTCACACCCTCAACCCTTACACTCAGACATTAGGACCAAACCCCATATCTATATGAAGGAGATTACTTCTTGATGCTTATGCCTTTCTCAACCCTTCCCTTTTTAAAGCTCTACGCATTGATATTATCTCCACTTGTCATCTAGATTATAAAAAAGAGGGGGTTAGTTCATATTCAAGATTGAAAAACCAAATGATTATGTGTGAGTGTGTAAGATGGGGGGCTTTAAAAATAAATGAGATTATGTAGGGGGGTCATCCACACTCTCGTGAAACAAAGATACCATTAGACACATCCCCTTGAATCTAAGTGAAGTAATCAAAGTGAAGAACACATCTTGGGGGGTAGTCTGTGCCAATGAATTGCAAACGTACACACTAATTAAAATCTAAGTATATAACTACACAGTTGCATACTTGAATATCATCATAAGGTGTGAAGTGAAAAGAAAAGTATTCCATGTGGTAGTCCCAACTTGATCAAAGTCCTCCTTGACTCTTGAGTAGAAGGAGAGAGTGAGGAACCAAGGACTGTGTCTCGGATATCATTCGCTGCATCTTTGGAAGGATTATTCGAAAAGTAAGAGTCGTCACATGGCTAAGATGGTGATCTTAGAATGTGACACTGAAAGGGAGGAGAATTTTAGAGTTGACGACTTACAAATTCAGCTATGGGACCTTCTCTTAGGTTAGAAACAACATTGTTATGTGTTATGTGTTTTTGTTGCTAAAAAGTTTAAGAATGCACGTGGTAACATCTTGTCTAAACCTACAAAAACGGGGTAATCAGACTTTTTTGGTATAGAATCAAGAATGATGAAAGGGCAAGTTGCTGAGCATAATGTTATTGTGTATTTCGTCACAACACATTGTTATTAATTCCAAATTGTTTGAGAGACCGAAACTAATAACTAGCCCATGTAACTATACATATATACTTAATTGTGGGATAAAAGTGTCACACAGTTGGAGCTGCACATCCAAAGGTTATGAAGAGAAGTTGGATTTTGAAAGTGCTAGGCTTGCTCATGCAGATGTAGCACTTGGAATGGCATGGCATGCGAAGAAAAATCCTAAAGTGGATTGGTAAAAGCATATTTACAAATTTGAATTTAGTGGCGTGTTTTATGTTCTTCAAGATGAGAAGGATCTTCCTCAGGGTCCTTTTGGTGCTATGATTTTTAGTAAAATAGATAAAACAATGCAGGAAGCGATACTTCCTAATGAGAGCTTTATTATAGGAGCATACACTATGCACAGGAAACACAAATGACCAAAGTGGAAGTGGACATATCCAAGAAACTAATTAATTGTAGGAAGGCTTGGGGAGGAAGCTCCAAGAAAAGGAGAAAGAGTTGGGGAGCGCACCTTTTATAGGCTGCCCTTCTCCCCTCCCTAGGCAGCTTTTGAAGGACAAATTGATGTACTAGGGTCAATACCAAGGATAACAAGGTCTGTGGTTGTGAGTGTGATCACATGAGTAAGTGTGTGAACACATGCGTGTGTGTAGGTGTGCCTAAGTTAGGTGTGACTGATGATGTGTCAGTTAGTAGGTTGTGAATGAGTGAATCTAGGAGTGTGGTGTGATTGAGAGATGCTGATTGAGAAATCAATGGAGAAATTAGTGGAGCTTGGCTCTCATGTATGTATCAAGTGCCTATATATTGGCCTTCCCTAACATGTTCTCTCTTGTTCTCTCTTCAAGAACACGTTAGGGAAGCTAGAAAAGTTCATAGGAAGAATTCCTTAATTGAGAATTCAAAACCCTCATATGCGACAATGGCAAAGTCTGTTTTCGAATCTTTTCATTGCTTTCCCATTGAGCATATAGAGGGCCATTCTAATAATGCCAAGGACTTTTACAAGGCTGCTCGTCCTCGTGAATTGTTTTGGATGAGCACTTTCTTCCCAAGAGGTTTTAATTTGGAAGGAAAATCAACTCTTCGTAAAAATAAAAGAACCTCTAAAAAGAACCCTTTGATGTGGAGAACTCATATCAAGCCCTTTAACATTCCTCATTACCAACATCATACACCTAACATCGTATGGAAACCTAAAGTTATGTTACGAGGTTGTCCTAGCTCTCCTGCAATCTCACATGTTCGTGAGTTGCCTCCCTCACTTCCTCTTCCTCCACTTCCTCCTCCTTTAGTTCCTTTAACTTCCTCAGTTCCAAGAGTTTTTGCTTCTCGAGACTATAAAAGAAGACTACTCTACCTAGATAGATTAATGTCTCTGGGTCTTTTTTCAATAAAAGTTTTTGAAAAATATAATGTCAAAGTTCTTTTTAAACTTCAATACACCTTGGAAAACTTAGGTGATGCTTTGTTTCAACAAATTATAGGAATCCCCATGGGCACTAATGTGCCATCTTTTTAGCAAACTTTTATCTTTTCACTTATGAATTTGAGTTTATGCAACGTCTTATTTCTATCAATACCTGCCCTATCATTTTACATAAGCTTAGCTGAGTTAGGTGTTTTATAGATGATTTATTTGTACCAGAGGTTCCTAACTTTCATGACTTTATGTACAAAGACGCTAGTGCTTTTGGAGAAGGAATCTATCCTCATGTCTCTTGTGAACTAAACTGCATTTCAAGAGGGGATTCTTGTGTTTTCTTAGATCTTAGACTTTCTTAATCTACCATAGGATTAGAGGTTGATATATGCGATAAACGTGAACAACCTGAATATAGTGGTTTACACATTATAAAAATGCCTCACATTGACTCAAACATTTCTGATTTGGCAAAATATGGAGTCATTTCTTCCCAATTTCATAGATTTTCTCGCCTTTGTACACCTAAGGAGTCTTTTATCACTCAATGTAGTAATTTGATCACTTTACTATTACACATGAGGTATAATCCAAGGAAAATAATGAAAAAAGTTCGCACAATCTTAGATATGAAGTCTTTTATCTATGGTGTATTGGCCTTAGGTATTTAGAATGATTGAACATAAGCTGAAAACAGGACATAAGCTGAAAACAAAAAGCGGGGAGCTGAATAGCCCATTTTTCTTTTAGTTTCAAAAGAGAGTTTGTTTGAGTATGCTTTTGCTTTCTAAGTTAGAAATGTGTTTTTACCTCTTTGTAGAAACGATACATGACTGTAAAGGGCCATTTAGCTTTTCATGTTTTAAATAAGAGAGAGAGAGAGAGAGAGTGAGAAAGATTCCAGTTTTTTGGAAGATTTTGTTTCTTGACTTGCTTGTTTATTTTTGCTTAGTCACCTGCTTCCTTTCTTCTTTATTTCTTGTTTCTTTCTCTTTTGTTTATTTGATGTATTTTAGTAAGCATTGGGTTTGCCCAAGAGACTCCGCGGGTTTAGAAACCTAGTATAGCTGCTTATGCTTGGGCACTGATGACGACATAAGTGTTGCTTTGCTTGCTAAGTATGTCTTTCTTTTGTTTTTCATAAAAGTTTTTGTTTACCTTTTTTTTTTTTTCCTTCTTTTTCATTTTCTCTTTTATTTTCAGTGTAGATTTTTGATCTTTAGAACAACAAAAGATCTAAATTTGTATGATTGGACTTATTCTAGTCTTACAAAGGTATATATAAGAGTTATTTTGGTTGTTCCACTCCCATCTTGCTGCTTAGCCATAATCACGTCCTCCTTGAGCCTTACATTCAGTGCCATGTCATCATCTTCCCCAAATGAAGCTTTTCCTTCGTTCTCTTCCACGAAATTCTCTTAGGCTTGTTCTCTCCATTCTTTAGGCCATTTCCCACGTCCTTTGAGTTGAAGCATCTCCATGCTAGGGAGCACCTTTGGCTAGGAGGAATTGACAAATGCTCGCTTCATCTGCCCGTGCCGACACAATACTCAGTCTGCTCCATTTTGCCAATTGTGAGTTGCTGGAGACAAATTTCTCTAATTCCTCTTAGGGGAGGCTGGGCAACCTTATGAGCTAGCTGATGTTCAAGTTTGAGTGCATTTGGTCCACAGACGAAGGAGAAATCAAAGAAAAACCAGTCGATTTTGAAGCAGTTCTCACCGGCGACCTGGTGCATATTTCCGTGCATCCTCTGGTATATATCTTGTCCACTAACAGGGGCTTCTTTTGCCACCAAAAGCTCCTTCATGGCCTCTGTAATCAGGGCGAATTCCACCCTCCAGCCGATCTCTGTCTCTGCAGGCAGATTTCTTCATATTTTGGTCAAAGACAGTTGACCAAGTAGTCAAAATTTGAGGCTTTTGTACTTGACTGAGTTTTGAATATGTTTACTGTGTTTCACCACAAGAACTCAGACATGAAGCTTATGTTCACCATTATTTCTATGCGGATGAGACCAAAGTCAGAGTTGAGATCATGTTGGTGTGAAGATGCCCAAATGAGTCTACTGTTGATGCAAGTAGAGTGAGTTCCTGGTTGGGATCATGAGTGTTGTCACTAGTGGTGGGCAAGCCATGAAGTTTCCCATGGACTACTGCTAGGGTTGAGGTAATCAATTTGTGGGGGGTTATGAAGGACAAATGGATGTACTGGGGTCAATACCAAGGATTACAAGGTCTGTGGTTGTGAGTGTAATCACATGAGTAAGTGTGTGAACACACGACTATGTTCACAAAAAATGCATGAGGTCTTCATATCATTGCACATCCTTGCTCACAAAGGGAAAATGCTGCTGCAATTTATGCAAGGTGATAAGCCTTGGGTTGTTATGATTGGCTCTCCGTTACAACAAATCAATACTTCTGCCTTTGGTCTTTGGCAACACTCAGTGGGACTTCTTACTTAGAGTTGCTTTGATGGTACATTGCATGGTTGCCCTTTGGTCTCCAGCTTGCTTCTTGATTGGAAGCACGTCCTTTCTCACTTGGAATGGCATGGCTGCGATTCTCTGATAGGAAATTCCTTGAGGGTTGAAAGCATTCACTGGTCAAAAGCTTTTCAGCCTCGGTTGGCTTTACAGGAACCTAGACGTTCCTATTTTATTACTTTCAAAGGAATTACTTCTGTTGCGGATGTCATTCATGATGATGGAACTATTTTACTTTTTTCTCTCGTAGCCACATGATATGGCTTGGGATCTCATTATCGTCCTCTATGGCAAAAAATTACTCATATGCTTTCACCTTTTGTCCCAATTCCTCCTTTGGAACTTCGGGATAGGCTGGAGGATTGGATTTTGACTTCCCAAGAGTCCTTCTTTTGTCCTTTGAGGCTATCTCAGATTACAGTGCCTGCATTATATAAAATCCTTTTGCCTCAGCCTTGGGTTTCAGATAAGGCTAATTCTATTTGGCAAATGCATCGGCCAACTAAGTGGTGGAGAAAGAGACTAAGGCAACTTTGGGCATATAAACTTTCTCTTCGGCAACAGGTTTTTTTTTGGAGAGTTCTTTTGGGGGTTTTTCCATCTGGCTTGTTGTATGTCGCAGATGTTTGGCTTCTCAGGAGACTGTGCTTCATTTCTTCTGGTTTTGCCTGTCCTCATGTGAGTTCGTGGATTTTCTTCGATAGCGGTTGAGAACGAGATTCTGGACTCCTAATTTTGGGAAATTCTTCTGGCTCTTTGGTTTTCATCCGCGCACTCATGAGTTTGATCTTTTCTTTATTTGGGTTCGTTATTGGGCACTTTGGACTTTGTGGATAAACAGGAATTGTAAAGTCTTTGGTGATCCAACATTTTCTTTATTTGCTTTCTTCAAGCGTTCTCTGCAGCAATCTTTTTTTGATTGCTTGCAGACTTGCTACATTGAACATGATGTATATTTAGCATATACAGAGGTTTTCAGCTGATGTAATTTCTAGCTTCTCGCTTTGAGGTGCTTTTTCTTGTAATATAAACAATCAGGGCTTTCACTAAAAAAAGAAGTGTGTAGGTGTGCTTGAGTTAGGTGTGACTGATGATGTGTCAGTTAGTAGGTTGTGAATGAGTGAATCTAGGAGTGTGGTGTGATTGAGAGATGCTGATTGAGAAATTAATGGAGCTTGGCTCTCATGTATGTATCAAGTGCCTATATATTGGCCTTTTCTCATGAATAAAGTACAAGAGTTATTTTGATTGTTCCACTCCCATCTTGCTGCTTAGCCATGATCCAACAGCTTTAGGGCTGGCTTTAAGGCCCCCTAGATAAAGGGGGGCTTGCTGCTCTCATTTCTTATTCAGTTCCTCAGCCAATTCAGCCTTCCTCTCCAGGCCCAGAGCAGTCTCTAGGCTCCCTGCAGGACAGCAGCAAAATCAGTAGGAGGGTGCCTACGCAGCACCATAGCCCAAGCTTGGAGTAGAGGTTTGGGGTTCTGTTTCAGCAGCTTCCTTTTCCAGTTTTCAGCTCTTCCTTAGCTCTATTCTCAGCTCCCTTTAGCTCCACATCTCTCAGCTTTCACACAGTTTCTCAAGCTCCATATCTCTCAGTTTCTCCGTCCTCCCTTTGTCTCTCACTCAAGCAGCTCCGCTGCATGCATGGGGACAGCACTATAGCCTTGCACAGTGGTCTACATCAATAGTGTGGGCAGCATTGGCCTTGGTCGAGATTGGGTTGTTTCTCAGGCATTCGTGGGTCAGCCCTCAATGTCGAAGGGTCATCCTCGGAGTTGCATGCCTTGCTCTCTGAAGGAGTGGTTGTATTTTAAGTTCTCCAAAGAAGATTCTTCCCTATTTGGGAAGGGAACCCTCAATGGGTACAGAGACCCAATCTAGTGTCGCCTACGTTTCTCTAACCCTAAAACTCTCTCTCTTCCTCTCTAAGGTGCAAATGCATACCTCTTGCAAAACGGTTTAAAGAAAGTCTCGCTGCGATTACATGATCATTAACCATTACATGTTACATTGGTATTAGAGCTTCGATCTTGATTATCGCGAGTGCATGGTTTTGTTGAGATCCAAAAAGGACATGCAGACCAGCATCACGGAGCAGGAGAGGGGAGAAGAAGAGCAACAATTCAACTACCAGGAAGACAAAGAAAGTACGCTTCCGCCTAACACTCAAGAAATGTTAGAGAAGCTCATGGAACAAAATCGAATCCTCTTGATCCAGCTCGAAGAAACTTCATGATAGTTGGGTGAAAAAGACAAGCAGCTTGAGGAGACAAGGAAGAATCTTGAAGAAAAAAAAGCAACAGCAGGGGAAAAATTAGAAGCAAGAAAGGGAATCTCGAATTTCCAAAAACTGCTCTTGTTGATGCACGAGGAGCGCAAACAAGAGGAGACACTTGGATGTGACAAGATGGACCAAGCTGAGAAGCAGCACCGACTCGATTGGGAGACCATGTTTTTGGCCACCATGCAAGCTAGCATGAGCGTAGCTTCCCCACTGGGCTTGGCATCACTCACTTGGTCCACACCGAATTTCACAAAATATGATGGTAAGTGTGACCACTCAACTATTTTGCAATTTGTTCACCAGTTTGTTGCTCACTTTCCGTTAGCATGCATTCACAACGAACAAGACAAAGTCCACCTAGCCACCCCTCATTTGATCGGTGAGGTGGTTACCTTGTGGCAGCATTGGTCCAGTAGTTATATTGACTCGACCACGCATGTCACGAGTTTCAAATGGGGTCCGACCTCAAAGCTCGATTTCTACTGCCTCAGTACTTATTGAATCTAGAAGAAGAGTTTTCTCGTCTAGCCCAGAACGGTCTGCCGATACCAACCTACAACAGTAAAGTTATTACCCATGGGTAGTCTTCCTAAAATGATATGTATTCATGAGTTTCAAATGGGGTCCGACCTCAAAGCTCGATTTCTACTGCCTCAGTACTTATTGAATTTAGAAGAAGAGTTTTCTCGTCTAGCCCAGAACGGTCTGCTGATACCAACCTACAACAATAAAGTTATTACCCATGGGTAGTCTTCCTAAAATGATATGTATTAAGTGTTTGGTTGTCATTGAGTCTAAAGGTCCTCTGCCTTGAATAGTCCTCCTAAAAAGATGTATTGGTTTTCCTATTTTGGTGTGCGGCTATTGGCCTGCTCCTGCGAGCCCTCCTCCCTCCCTCTGTAGCCTCCAGAGAGGTGGTGAATAGCGCCACTGAAGGCCCTGAGAAGTATGCTCGAAGAAGAGGCCCTGTGTATCCCAATCTCGGAGGAAACGTCTCCGCTTCTCCCGGCCAGCCCGGGAATCTCCCTGTATCTGGTCCCACTGGCCTCTGAGTGTGTGTATAATCTCACTCCAGATGTCGGTCATGACCTGGGCAGTCGAAAGAGAGGTGCCACCGAGGATCTACGCGCAGCGCGAGGTCCAAATGTGCCATCCAGCGATGCTGCTAATAATCTCCCAGACTGGTTGCCTCTCCTGAGATCCTGTGTCTGCCTCTGCCAGGTGCGGCGGGATGTCCGCGAGTGAACGCAGCCCCGTCAGCTGCAAAACTGACCTCATGTTTCTTGTTTTTTCGAAGTAATATAATCAGCACTGTTTTTTCGGCAAAAAAAAAATTTTTGGTGTGCGGCTTCCTAACATGTCCTGTTATGAAGCCAAGGGGGGATGTACTGTGGGAGCTATGCATTGGCTTTGATAGGTTTAGAGAGGGATGTATTGTGGGAGCCATGTATTGGCTTTGATAGGTCTTGTTATCAGGCCTGGCCGAGTTCCAAGATGTTGGTGTATTCCTAGACCTATGAGCTGGTCATGTAGCCATGCTATTACGTGAGCCTTTGAGCATGTTGAGTCTCAAGCCATGAAAGTGCTTGGATCAACCTCTGAACACGCTCAGACTTTAGCCTCTGAGTTACATAGGGTGCACAGTTTGATGACCGTCATTGTCATGTTCTATTCTTGGTTCCATTCCAATAGTCTCTCACCTTGCCTTCATGGGGGGGTTGTTGGAATATGAAACCAAAGTGAGTTAAAAATGAGTGTACTAGTGGTTTTATAGTCTAGTGAGTCCTAGACATGCCACGTGTCATATTGGGAGATATCCCATAGACGTTGTGACTTTCTAGAGTCTAGTGGCACACTATATATTGTTGTACTTGTCTATTATCTAATATGTCAGTCAACATCAAGCTATCAATACATTGTGAGTATTTTGGTTATTGCCTTGCACTTGTACTTTCCTTTCTTTCCATTTTGCCTTTCATTATGCTTTCCATATTTCCATTGCGTTCCTAGCTAGCTAACATGTCGTTTTAAAGACTACCCAAAGTGGTTGGCCGAAAAGGTTGCAAAGGAACATTCTTCTACCGTCGCCATTGCTTAGGCTCTCCTAGTCCCGCCGATCTCAGCTACAAATGCTGTCTTACTTGCTTTGAACGCTGTCCCACCAGTGGTCTTGGAAGGTAAGAAGGAGGGCATGCTCGATGAGCCAATGAAAGCCCTCATCAGAGCCTATGGCATAGTTAAAGGGCAACGGTTTGTTGTCCTATTTGACATGGGGAGTTCAAAAGATGCTATATCCCCTCAGCCCGCTAAGAAGTTGGGGTGCACTTTAGTGGCTCATGATTGTGGTGGACGGGTTCACACCCAGGCCACACACTCAGATCACTCACAAGGCCGAACAATTTTCTTTCACAGTTCAGAGGGCCTCTTTTCAGCAGGATTTTGCTATCTCTTCAAAGCCAATAAAACTACAGAATGAGTGCGGAGTCAGTCAAAGACCACCTCGCCAAAGCACAAGCAACGTACATGCACCAAGCCAACAGGTCCGGTCAAGATGTCAACTATAAAGAAGGGTGATTTGGATTTATGTAAGGATTATTAAGCAAATGTTAACGGGGATGCCCCAAGCTTTCCTTTAGAAGTTTTGGACCATTCCCCATCATTGAGAAGATCAATGATGTCTCTATGAAGTTGTGCTTACCAGTCAGTTGGACAATGCATAACGTCTTTCACGTAGCTTGGTTTAAGCCTTATATTGGCCCAGCACTCAGTGATATCACAAATGAGTAGCAACTTGAAGTGATTGATGATGCAAAAGTTATAGATCCAGAGGAGATTCTCCTCCACAAATGGAAGCGTGGGTCAGGATGATGCATCTGCGAATTCTACACTAAGTTTCGAGATCGAGGGAACCATGAGATGGTTTACCTAGATGAAAGTTTCTTCCAAGAGCTTCCATAGATATTGGCGGACTTGGAGGCCATGCAATTACTGCCAAGTTAAGGAGGAGGGAATGCACATGCACCCCTGCACTTGGATGCAAGGCAACAGCTGGCTAGTGCTAGTAGATTCCTAATCTAGGTGATTTTGTCGTATACCGTGATCCCATTGTGAGCCCTTGTCCAGTCAGGTATGAGCTATGTATGATGAGTCCCTATTCACTGGTACCCACTGGAGAACTTGTAGCTTAGTGTTTCCATCTTAGGGTTTAGCTAGGTCTAGGTCTCAGCCCAGGGTAGGAGCCCAGAAGGGCCCCCAAGGGCTAGACTAAGTAAAGGGGACAGGATCAGCCAAGGTAGGAGCCCCAGAAGGCCTTCCCAAGGCAGCTCCTTTGCTAGCTCCAAGCAAAGGAGAAAGGGCACCTTTTATAGGCTGCCCTTCTCCCAACCAGCCAGCCAACCAGCTGACTGGTGGCTGGCCGGCTGTTTATTGTTGGTTGGGGCTAGCCAATCAAGCCCTCCAGCCCCCTATATAAAGGGGAGGCTTGCTGCCCTCGTTCCTCAGCCAATTCAGCCTTCCTCTCCATCACCCAAGCAACCTCTAGCCCCTCTAGAGTTCCCTGCAGGACCGCAACAAACTCAGGAGGAGGGTACTGCGCAGCACCATAGCCTGAGCTTGGAGTAGAGGTTTGGGGTCCTGTTTCAGCAGCTTCCTTTTCCGTTTTTTAGCTCTTTCTTAGCTCTATTTTCAGCTCTCTTTAGCTCCACATCTCTCAGCTTCCACACAGTTTCTCAAGCTCCATATCTCTCAATTTTTCCGTCTTCCCTTCACGTCTCTCACTCATGCAGCTCCACTACATGCCCGGGGATAGCACAAGCCTCTTCTATAGCCTTGCAAAGTGGCCTACATCGACGGTGTGGGCAATGTTGGCCTTGGTCGAGATTGAGTTGTTTCTCAGGCATTTGTGGGTCAGCTCTCAGTGTCAAAGAGTCATCCTTGGAGTTGCATCCCGTGCTCTCTGAAGGAGTGTTGTTTGTATTCCACAGTTCTGCAAGAACAAAGCAATTTATTCCCTATTTTGGGAGGGCGCCCTTGGTGGGTACATGGACCCAATCTGGTGTCATCTACATTTCTTTAACCCTAAAACTCTCTCTCTCTCTCCCTCCCTCTCTCTCTCTCTATGGTGCAGACTCATACGCCTCACAAAATGGTTTAAAAAAGGATTGCTGCGATGGCACGATCATTAACAGTTACATCTTACATTCATCTGCAGTTTTACTTCAACTATTCAAGATTGGGCATGTTTGTAGTGTGGTTGGGGTATCGGCAAATGCCATCATGCAAGTGTGTGCTTCCAATGACAGGTCACTATGTCAAGTTGTTGCTTCAGCAATGGCAGATCTATGGAAGAGAGAGGAAGGGGTACCAATGGTTAAAAATCTAATTGAAATTCAGTCCCAGTTTTGGGTGGCTTTATAATGAAAGTTTTCAAGGTGAGGGAATTTCTTGCTGCCATTTCATTGTCATATAGCATTTCCTGTTCTACCGAATGAAATCGTAATGATAAATAATAATAAAATAATATGTGTATAACCACTTTGATATGAAAGAGTGATTTGTTTCTAGGCACCCCCCACCCCCCGGGTTAGCATTAGTCATCTCTTGAGTTCGGTCGGCCTGACTGAGCAGGCCGACCAGCAGGGGAACCCCCCTACAAATAGGCCCCCCTGCCCTCTTCTGTGGAGGTATGTCTCAGCAGTCAATTCAGAGTTTTCTCTGACATCTCCTGCGTATTTCCATCTGTCTCCATTCGCATGTCCTTGCTGTCCCAGTTCGCTTGTTCTCATTTCTGCTGCGCCCCCCCCCCCCCCCCCCCCCGAAAAAATAAAAATAAAAATTCGCATCTCCTTGCTGTTTCAGTTGGCTTGTTTCGCTCTCAGTTTCTGCTCGCATTTTAGGTCGCCTGTTCTGCTTGCATTTCTGCTGAGATGACCCATAAACATTTGGTGGATAAAATTGTTGGCGGTCTGAAGGTAAAAAGTGAGTGACCAATAGATGGAAAGCTGTTTTAATGGTAATAGGAGATTGATTGAGTCTCCATGTGCAGAACTTGTTGTGGTTTACTGATGGACTAAATTGCACTTCTTCATATTTCATGCATCACATATAGTGGCTGAAATTTTTTAACACGCATGGCCACAATGATTTGCCCACATTTTTCATACTTCCATCAGTGTTTCTGGAGGTCAGCCTTTGAATTGCTGCATCTGTCAATGGGTATCTATATAAGTTGGCATTCTGATAATATTTATCTGCTATATTTGCCTGATTGTTTCTTTAGTAGCTTTCTATTTTAAATATATGATTGCCAGGACGGTTTCAGGCTTTACTGCATAATTCTGATTGTTCCTCACAGATGCTCAGTTTGCAATCCTGGTCCAAACTTTAGTGCATTGTGGTGATGGAAGTTTTGTGCTGGTCTACACACGTTATTTATGGACTACCTTGATTGCAAGTGTGTTAACATGAATGTCATGCCTAGTTATGATGGATGCCAACACTTCACATTGTGACTCAGAATTAATTATAGTAAGTGTCATTCTCTGGAGAGTCATGTGGTCTGAGGCTACCTTGATTTTGGGTATCTTCATGTTATGCTTTTTTATGATGAATGCTAACACTTCAAAGAGTGACTCCCTATTAATAACAGTAAGTGTCATTCTCTGGAAAGTTATGTGGTCTGGGGCTCAAAGTTCTGCTGACAATTCCATTTTGCAGGAAGATTGGAAATGGCTCAACTGCAAGGCCTTCTCTTCCAGTTACTTCAAAGAACGAGACTTTAAAGTCTACTATGAAAGAGGTGCTGTTTGCTTTATTTGATTGCCACAGTTTCACTGCTGGTGTTAAATCAAGGTATCTAACTAATCTATGGTCAATGCAGTCTGAACGAGATGCTTTCAATAATAGAGCTCCTCGAGGGAGGTGCAGACGTAACAATTCGATTGGCATATCTCCGGTAGGCCTTATAGTCGATACAAACTGTTAAGAATCCATATTTATCCTTGTCTGTTGCAGGGGATTCCTATGACTCATTTGAAAGAAGAATGGCTAAAGTAATTAGCTCAAGGTTTAATTTTTGTTTCCAAGAAGATGGCAAAGTATTGGAACGTAGGTACCCATAAAATTTAAAAATTTTAAAGCTTGAAGAAATTTTGTGCTGAAAAGCAGGACACGGCAATGGAGCTTTCAGATGATGAAGAAAAAGGGACGCTGAAAGGAGGAGCTGCTGATACAGAAGCATGCAAAAACTACCCTATACGCCGTTCTGGGTTGCGCAGTAATATGAGGTGTGTCTGCGATGTGATATATTTTTGTAGCTCATCCTATTTATTTTATGCAAGTGCTTTGAACCTCTGAAAAGCATGACGTCTTACAATATCCATGTTTCAGGAAGGAGGGGCCAAGCATTGCGTATCCAAGGTATCGATTCTCCTTAGATTGCAAATTATTTTTTTCTCTTGAGACTTCAGAACCTTTGAAAATGATTCACACTTTTTTGTAAACTTGAAAAATAGTTTTTTAGAAGGTAACAGATGTTTCTGATGCAAGGCACATCTATTCGTTCCTAGTTCAGTTTTTGAGCATTGTTTCATTCGGCATTTCAATTTCTGCACTGGGAAAGAGAGTTGAATCTTCTTGTAGCGTGGATGATCGGAATTCAATGAAGGAATTTATTGTAAAAGCATGGAATAACAAATGCAGTATGTTATGGGAAGCAAAAAAGTGTGCGAGTAAATATCTATCTGCCAGAAAGTAGTGCTTGTGAATTTAAGCACTTATGCAGTTGGAAAAGTGCACGAATTGCCTTATGCATGGTCTGGCCTGCTAGTTTATATTCTTATGCCCTTTTGCAACCATGATCACCTGATACTGTGATGAATGGTCATTGTGATATAATTGGCTTGATATCACAATGTGCAAAGCTGGTTGAACCTTCAAAATGCCATGTCAACACCTGTGCAATGCTCTGTGAGCAGTTGTAGAGACACAGCCCCACTCCCACTCCCTGGGATCCCACTGCAAGTATTTTAGGTGGGCACTCCCATAAAGCCAAATCCTCCAGGAGCTCAGATGGATGTCCTCTGGATAGGGCTCTAAATACCAGACAAAAAGCCAAAAGACATTGCTCCATGGGCCCACGATCTTGACAGGCTCACAACTTGCATCCATGAGGATACCCCCATCCATGGATCTGGATAACATACCCCCAAAGTGTAGATCGCGCATCCCCATCTGTATTTGAATGACGTGAAGCAAGATGCCTGTCCTCGAAAAGGCCTCCATCCATCTAACACATTGGTGAGGTCTTTGCTCCCGAAGGACCTAGTGCAAGGGTAAAGCTACATCGATTTAGTGCAAGGGTAAAGCTACATCAATTCTCCTACTGCTTTCTCTAAGGTGACTAACCATTCCGAGTTCTGCATTCATCCGTAAACTTAATGAAAGCCTCCAAGAGCTCACAGTTGAAGCCGGGCCTCTCTCTCATTTGGACCATTTCATGTCATTTGAAGCACCAAGCAGTTTGCCATGGTCACCAAGAATAAAGTCATACCACATGGTAGGCTGCCTATCAATCTCTTCTTGAGAGGAGGGGGGATCCTTCAAAGATTAATCGTGAAGCTGTCCCAAGCTTTCAAGATGGCAGTAATAATGGAAGAGGAAGGCACCCTGAGGTGTGTGGACGTAAAGCTCCACTTGTGCTGTCCATCCAATCACCACCTGAGGAGGGGAGAACAAAACCCTATGTGCCGACGAAGAAATCTTCCAAGGCTCTTGCCCCCTGACCACAAATTTGCAAATCAAAGCCTTGCAGTGCAGATTTGGGTCAATGACATTCAGACCTCTTTCTTGCGTGGGAGAATCAAAGTCTCCCATGCCACCCTAGCTTTGGTATCTACTGAACCATCAAGCCCACTCCATAAGAAATTCTTGATTGGTCTTTTGCGCTGAGAGAGGCAGTCCCTAGGTTGGCACCAACAAGAACCAACAAACCAGGTTGTGGCCAACAATGTGGAGGAGGCTAGAGATTGAGGCGGCGATCACGGATTCATGGTGGGAGGGATTACAGAGTCCTTGGACCCACCATTGTTGGTCAGGACAGTTCTCGCGGACAGGGGTACCGCTCTGGATACGCTAGGTTTTATAGGGTGGGTCGTTGTAGGTAGAGTTAGAGTTGGATGATGAGGCAGAGGTGGAATTGGAGGATCTAGAGTGGTAGAGTGTCAAGATAGTGGGTCGTTTGGGCAGGACTTGGTGCATTGATGCCTCCATAGTCTAATCGAACCCAGAGGGAATATTGTGGCACCTATGGATTTTGGAGGGCAAACCCTTATACAACATTCAGTGGGATCCAAGAGAGTGTTCTGGCCTTCCCGCATAGTGTATTCGGACCGGGTGGAGGAGGTTTCCTTCTTTTCTTACACTACGCATCGGGCTCCGTTTACAGCTCGAGGCAACATCATGGTCCTCCTCAAGTAAACGCCATCGGTTAGAGCAGGATGTCCCGAGAGAGGTCCTAGCCCGCTTCTGCCCCTGTCTTTGGATGAGCTTATGCCACGCAAGATTTCCTACTTTTTTTGGTTGATGCTCACTTGGGTCTGCCCATCGACCCCTGGCTGCAACAGATGTGGGTAGATGGCGGATGCATTGGCTGCGTGGATAGAGTTTTGGAGACTATCACTCACTGCCTATGGGGTTGCCTAGTCGCACAGTGGATATGGTTGGCGTCCTTCAGGATTGTGGCTATCACACAGAGGATGAGTAGGGATTTCATTTGGGGGATGGCAGCCTAGCTCACGGAGGGAGGACATAGCTTCGTGATTGACCTTGTCTCTTTGGCTTACATGATACATGGACAGTAGGTCTCCTGGATTGAGATCCATGACACAGTTCAGCCCTCCTGCTCACGCCCACCACCTCTACCGGAGGATGGTGTGTGGGAGAGTTTCCAGCATTACTACCTAGAACATCTGGGTGGCTTGATGCAGTCAGGTGATGGGAGGCTAGTCGATTTCTCTGACAGATACCCTAGTAGCCAGCAAGACATCATCTTCAATTTGTGTGCCATTTGAGAGCGTGGTTCTCCAAGCTTGAGAGTGACAACTAAAAGGTGGGAGTGTTTTTGCTAGGCATGGCTGGCAGGATTCTTCTACACCCTTTTTGCAAAGGTTATTCACTGGATGTATAGACCACCACCTTGGTTGCTAGCTCCTGTTTTGAAATCTCTCTAGGCAGTGAACCACGAGATCTGAAAACAGATGGCTTTCTTATAGCTGGCAACTTGATTCTCTTTTGTGTTTGCATCGATAGAATTTTTTGGAAGTTGTTTGTATGACATTTTTCAAGCATTAATAGAATTTACTTTTTTTTGAAAAAAAAAACATACATCACGTAGAACCCTCATATCAGGTTTTACCAATCCTTGGTATAACTTGCGAAACCCTATGCTTGACATCATCTCTGGCAAAAGTATTGGGGTTTGCATCATTAAGAACAGAGGCATTAAAATTTGAAGCAGTACTCAGGACATCATGAGGATCTGTCTATCAGAGTCAATTAACTGAGGTACACACACCTTGTCTAGGGCCAAGGGTAGAGATGTTTTTATTGACCTTCTCCCATGTGAATCCAAAAGGATTTCTGTGCATGAAAGGCATACCCAGCTTTTTGATCTAAATATACCTATTGTTGAGCTTTTGCTACCGCAAGGCACTCTTGTATCCAAGCCACTTATATTCTTTCCTTTGTAGGGTTGCGAATTGTTGACATATACCAAACTCTCGTCTCAAATCTCATGTCTCTTGGTATTAGCAGTGGAATAATGAAAATTACCAATACTTGAGAGGGCTGCTGTCACACCACGCTACATATGAAACATCTAAAACTATAAAATTGCCTTTGAAAGGCCTTCCTCTACATACAAAGCATTTGGAATCTTGATATTGCTAGAGCGAGCATGCTTATGAGGCTAGAAACCATCGAAACCATTGAAAAGTTCCCATGCGCGCATGCA
Source organism: Dipteris shenzhenensis (assembly GCF_047967505.1). Lineage (NCBI taxonomy): Eukaryota > Viridiplantae > Streptophyta > Polypodiopsida > Gleicheniales > Dipteridaceae > Dipteris > Dipteris shenzhenensis. The sequence goes on along the minus strand of NC_141620.1, from coordinate 39,710,435 downwards.
CAGGGCAATACAAATAGTGCCATCTCTTATTTAGTGCCTAGCGGTCGATGTAAAATCTGCTAAACCATGCATGGATGGGCATATGATATCTCCTATTCGACCGTGAAAATATGAGGGAGGATGACAAGGGTTGAAAACCATTATTTGTCCAGGAGCATCTGCTGAAATAGGAAAGGATCCTAGGCAGTATTCTCAAAGAGTGAAGGCCACCTTCTCTTCTCCCTTTATGTGAGTGTAAACTCCATCATATGAAGTCACTCCCAATAATCTAAGAGTTTGCAAAGGGGGCCCATGAAAGAAGTCTGTCCCAAAACAAGACATGTTTCCCTCTATTATTGGGGGGGGTAAAGGTTGAGAAGACCAACCTTACATCTACCAATCAAAAGCAAAATCCATTGTGCTCTAGAGGAGTGATCCCGCTGTGTCCAACCGCTAGGGGAGAAAAGAATCTGAAACTAGTACCAAAGGTAAGAGACTAAAAAAGTGTGACCCGATAGTAAATGACCCGAATTTCTACAATCATCATCATCATCCAACTTGTGTTCTTGGATAAAAAGATTGTCACTAGGATTTCTAGTAACACCTAGATGGAGCTGCCTATAGGCTGCCTTTGATGAGGAACACTACGAAGGCCTGCATAGGGTAGACAATGCAGTATCTCGGGTGCTAGGTGGGCATAGATATTCTAGCGGAGCAGCAAATAGCCCCGGGGCCTTGGAGAGTGTGCAGCACAAGATTTTTTATTGGAGCGTGGCCAAACTCTCTCTAGCAGACAGGGCTTTAGTGGGGAACCAGGTACTCTTCGCCACAGCCTAGTACATGCCTCTAGTTGGTGCTTTCACAAGGGCTGCATGGGGCAGCTAAGGTGGCTGGTACACAACTTCCCTTTGTGTATTGTGGGAGCCATGTATTGGCTTTGATAGGGTCTCTTTATCAGTTGTTGAGTCTTAGGCCATGAGAGTGCTTGGATCAACCTCTGAACATGTCATGTTGTAGTCGGGGCAGATGGTGGCATTCTTGAGGCGTGAATAGCAGCAGCAGCATCATCAAGTAGGCCGTTTCTTCAAAAATGGGCTCCAAATGAGGTCATTTTTAGGGTGATGAGTAGTAGAAATGTCTCCACAACAATAAGCAACTATTTCCTTCACAAAAACACAAAAAAATCAGCAAAAACGAGCTGTCTTTCAGCAAAAAACGGGCTGTTTTTGAGCAAAAAACGAGCTGTCTTTTTCTCTACGAAGACGGCCACTAATGCCCACAAGAATGGTGACCAAGTTTCTTCAAATCTAAGCACAAATCTGCAGCAAATTTGAGGCTGGTCCGATGCCTTTTCTTGGCCATTTTTTGCCCCGATTGCAAGTTAAGCTGCTGCTACAGCCCAGATTATTCTAGCCTTTTCTCCGAGCTCGCACTTCAGCCGTTATTGTTGCAACATTTGAAGCAGACATGGAGTATTCCAAAGTGGCAATTGTGATTGAAAAGTTTTCTGGTAAGAACTTTTCAACTTGGCAAACCAAGCTAAGGCTTCTGCTTATGAAGGAAGGTGTGTGGAAGGTGGTTAGTGGCAAAGACAAGAAATGAAAAGAAAATTGTAGCGTGGGAAACTCTCAATGAAAAAGGTCTTTCTATCATTGGTTTGGGTTAGTTTGATGATGTTATTCATCACTTGGATTTTGATTACACTGCACATGAATTGTGGGACCTGCAAGAGAAGGGGGTTTGAATATCATCGACCTGGACCTACAGTGCAGAGCCTTACTCTGCAAGGTCGTCGTGAGTGTACTTATGCCAGGGCAAGAGCGTTGGAAGGACTTTTTATTAGATGCATACAGTCTCGCACGCCCACTCCAGGAGATGATTGGATACACAGTATCAGATGGGTTTTCACCACAGCCCACCTCAGATCTCCTTCTTCCCCTCTTATGGTTGCTATCTTGAAAGCATGGGCCAGCTTCAGGAGTACTCTTCGTAGGATTCCCCCGTCCACCTGTGAAGAGATTGAAAGGCAGCCTATCATGTGGAACGACAGTATTTTGGATGAGCATGGTAGGCCACTCGGAGCTTCTCTTTACATGGAGTGGCCTAGATGGGAGAGGGGCCTTGCATCTACTGTGGGAGCATGGAAAGCCTTCAGGAGGCTTCCTGCAGACCAACAGGCCCAGGTGGTTCATAATCTCAGAGGGAGTGCAGAGAGTTTCAACAAATTGATGCAGCCTTGCCCTTGGATTGGGTGGACACAGATGACATGCCTATTACTTGTTCCACTTGGATGGGGGCATTTTTCAGATTGGGCATTCCTTTGTAGGTGATTGCTTTACGTAACACACATGAGGATGCCTTGTCTTTGATGTTTCTTCGGGGGGTAGGTTGTCCAAGTCCACAGACGATATATTGTTGGAGGTACCGTTTCAGCTAGTCAGGATAGTGGGCTTCATGGAGCATGGCTCTCTTTCACAGTGGTACTTGGATCTTGACCCACTACTCATTGCCCTGGGCTCATGGAGGCTATGGCTCTATGGAGGTGTCCCAATTAAGTTTTTGCAGTGGGACCCTGGGGAATGGGAGTGGATAGATGAAGGGCACCGAGAGAAGGGCATCCCCTTCTTTCACTACACGATCAATAATGCCAAGGAATTTCAGCTCAGCTGTAGGGGTTGGAGGCCCACCAGAGCTCCTCATTGGGAGAATTTTCAGATTTCTGCAGACTTTCAGAAAATTATTTGGCAGAGGCTTTGGAAATCCCACCGGAATAGAAAAATCACTCTCTTCTTTTGGCTTTCAATTCATGGTGGGATAGCAGTGAACCATTGGAGATCCAGGTTCGGGGTTGACCCTACTTGCCTTTGTTGCCTTTCTGCTTCGGAGACGGTACAACACTGCGTTTGAGATTGCAGACAGGCAAGAATCATATGGAAGGGGATTGCAAGACTTTTCATCACTTTTGTTCGCCTCCCCTTCTATATGACTTGGGGATCAGTGGCTTGGCTTACTCTTTCAGGGCCCCCGGTTTTCTTTGAGAGACATGACTCGTCTTGGGCTCTTCACATCTGACGACACCTTGTGGAGTCATGCTCTTTAGAGGATGTTCCGGCCACTCTCTTCAGGGCTGCTCATTTCTCGGTTGACTCTCCATGGGAGGTTTTAGCTAGCATTGCAACATGGCACATTTGGAGAGTCAGATGCACTGAGGCTATGGAGGGTTCTCAGGCTCACCCTTCTCAGACCTTGGCCAGTACTTGGACAGATACGGTACACACTCTGATGGCCATATGGGTGACTATGCAGGGATCCTTTCGAGCAGCCTCCTCCAGGAGAGTTATTTTTCTTAGGGATTGGAGAGACTCTCCCTTCCTTGCTGAGACTTCTACAGGGTTGAGTTGGCATTTTCAGCCTCAGCCTTGGTTTCTTTCTACCTCATTCTTCTGAGGTGTTTTTTATTACATGCTTAGCATGTTGTATTTCTGCACAGAGCTTGCTCTCGCGAGTTTCTTTCTTACTTAATAGAAGTCTCTTTTTTGTAAAATTTTTTTTTTGGGACAAGCTAGAGCTCTTATTGGCAACAAAATTATCAATTCCAAAGTGTTTCTCAAACAAGAATTCTTTAAGTTCCATATGAAGCATGAAGATTCTCTTAATGCTCATTTGAATCATATGGAATCCCTCATCACCCGACTTGCTGCTTTGAAGGACTCTGTTGGGAAAGATAATCAAGTGGTTGTCCTCCTTTCCAGCATTAAAGATATTCCTCAGTTTTGTGATATCATACCAGTGCTTAGAGTAGCACGGGATATGTCCTTTGATGAAATAGTTGCAATGCTTCTTGATCATGAACGAAGGCACAAAGATGTCAATAAGGAGCATGCATTATATTCAAAGTGTAAAAATCCGTTCAAACCTTTCAAATGTACATATTGTACGAAGCTTGGCCATATAGAGAACCGTTGTTTTCAAAAGCCAAACAACAATCCAAGGAGCACGCTAACTTGGTTGTAGCTATCACTAGTGAAGAAGAAGAAGATGACATTCCAACACCAACTTTTTCTCTCACTGCTCATCTTCGAAATCTATCCTTCCCTCAGGAGGGAGATGAGGATGATGAATATGTCTTCTAAAATGTCCATGAGCTTGATGTATATGTGTACTTTGCTCTGGGTAGTCCCCTAAAAATTAAATGTAATAAGGTTCTCATTAGCCTTGGATAGTTCTCCTAAAATGATGTTTTGCTATCTATGGTATGTGGCTCCATGTCACCCTGTTTTGGAGGTGATGTATTGTGGGAGCCATGCATTGGCTTTGATAGGGTCTCTTTATCAGGCCTGGCCGAGTTCTAGGATGTTGGTGTATTCCTAGACCTATGAGCTGGTCATGTAACCATGCTAAGACATGAGCCTTTGAGCCATGTTGAGTCTTAGGCCATGAGAGTGCTTGGATCAACCTCTGAACATGTTCAGACTTTATCCTCTGAGTTACTTGGGATGCACAGATTAGTAGTCCATCATTGTCATGTTCTGTTCTTGGTTCCATTCCAATAGTTGCTCACCTTTCCTTCATGGGGGGTGTTAGAACATGAAGTCAAGTTGAGTGTGTCTTAGTATGTTCTACTAGGAGTTCTAGTAGAGTCTTATGTGTGAGTGCCACGTGTCATATTGGGAGATATCCCATATACACTTTTGATATTCTAGTGTGTGTCTATCCTATATATGATTGTACTGGTGTGTCACATCAACATACATCAAGGAGTCTACATCAAGCTTTATCAATGTGAGTCTTTCCATTTTGGTCTATTACTCATTTACATTTCCTTTCTCTTTGATTATGTTTCCATTTGAGTATTATCTTCTCTCTCCCTAGCCTATCCTCTGTGTGTGTGGGGAGGGGGAGGGGGGCAGCAGGCTGCCATGGATAGCTTTGTTCTCCTCTATGACACTCTCAGTAGGAGGTGACCAGAGATGCTGGTATGCACGCACAGAGAGATGGTTTGAGCAACTAGGGCTCCACATGGATAGACTCCCTCCCTTGCAGTATAGTATGGACACTCTGTTTTCTCCCCTCCGGTCACACAAGGTCAACTAGGTAATCCGTGAGGATCTCTTACAGCTACACACATTCCGGACCTGGTTGGGACCAAGCGAACTCCCAGTGAAGCTTAGCTTCTATAGAGATCACTGCTTACATATCACTGAGGAGGGTTTCATTGACCCACGAGGATACACGCAGATCCACTTACCCCACTCACTGATGGTCTCTATTGGGAAATTTCGGGTCTCTTCGCATAGACTTCGTATCGAGAGCGGCAGAGTAGGGCGCCTACCCAAGGAGAGGTGCTTCTGCAAATTATGTGACATGCAGGAGGTTGAGACTGAGGATGACTTCATCTTCAGATGTCCTGTTTACGATGAGATCCGAGGGTGTTTCTACTGCCTCTTTAGAGATATCTATGGGATTTTGTATTTTTCCCTATCCAGATCAGAGATGCTTGGCAAGCTTCATTCATGAGGTAGTCAGGTACCGCGAGAGGATACTCCGATCAATGAGACATGAGCGGAATTCTTCTTCCTTGGCAGACCCCTCTCAGAGTTCTATCACGGAGTTCTTTCAGCCATATCTCTTGGACCCCCACGAGATGAGGCCTCGACATGATCGTGATCTAGAGCCAGTGACTCGATAGCTCAGACAGAGGGTTGACACGTAGTTATGTTTAGCATTGGAGCCCGGCTCACAGGGGTTATTGTAGCCCTGGTTAGACGCAGAGCTATGACCAGGAGACGTCATAGGGTCGCACCCTCGAGTGGTCGGCAGAACTCTATATCCAATTTCATGCTTCCATTACCTCATCCACCCTGATGTCCTAATGATGATGATGATGATGATGATGATGATGAGATTGATATGTACTCGACCATCGACATGACTATGTTGTACTTAGTGCTTAGTACTACCATTTTGCATTTTTTGCATTCTGCATTGGTGTGGATACTTGTTTAGTAGCTCCACCCTCACAGCTTGTTTGTACCAGGATTTTCAGAGTCTCATAGACAAATCGGTCTTCCGAAGACTTTAATAAACTTTCTTTCTTTCGTTCTTTCTTTCTCTCGCTCTCCCTCTTCACCATGTTCGTTCATTGTGCGGGCTCGAATGGCACCCGGAACACCCGAGCCAAAGTGGTGTGGCAGACGGTGATTTTGCCATAGGCCTAGGGGGGCCTCGGCATCATAGATCCTGAGATGCAAAGTCGAGCCCTCTTGGGCAAGCTGATAGTGTGATGTCTCACTCCAAGTTATGAGCCTTGGAAGCTCTTGATGCAGCGCAGGCTTCTTAGGGACACTCCTCGCACATGATAGATGCAACGATCTCGGAATCTTGATGAGAGGGGCTGAACACTACTTGGATTCCACACTGTTGGTTTGGGCAGTTCTCAAGGACTAGGGTGCCCCTCTGGGGGTAGTTCCTCAACAGACTCTTTGCCTCTTTCAATGCAGATTTTACAAGGTAGGGGGAGGGAGGCCTTCTGCTAGTAGAAATGGATAGTGATCAGAGGGATGAGGTGGCTCTTGATGGTCTTACGTGGCAAAAAGATCATGATTGTGGGCTGGTTGGTCCATCACCCTGGGAGGGAGCTCATTGGAGACTTTGACTTTGGGAGGGACGTCCTCTCAAAGAGGTTAGTGGGATCCAGGAGAGTGGTTTCGGCTTGCGCGAGTAGGGCACTTTGACAGGTGGAGTAGGTGCCCTTATTCTCTTACACAACCCGGATTGGACGTTGCTTGTAGTTGACGCAGTAGCATGGACCCCTTCGAGGGAGTGGCATTGGATAGAGCAAGAGATTCCCCGATTCTAGTCATGCCTCTGGTCTAGTTTGCGACCATGGAAGTTCTCCTACTTTTTTTGGATGGTAGCTCACGGAGGATTGCCCATCGGCCCTTGGCTAGAGCAGATGAGGGTGGATGGCAGATGCCATTGCTGCATAGATGGAGTGATTGAGACGATTCCTCATTGCGGGCTGCCGGGTAGCATAGAGAGTCTGGTCAACAGCTCTAGTAGGGAGTACCCAATGCATGGAGAGAGACTCACATGGGGGATGATTGCTTGGCTCATAGAGGGCGTGCATGATTTCTCGATTGATCCCACAGTCCCTCTCTTTTGGATTTACAGCCAGACTTTGACTAGGATCGAGGCAATTTCTCCCAGGCGGGTGTGCGCTGCACCCTTGGTAGAGGATAGTGTGTGCGAGGCAGTTGCTAGCATCACCACATGGCATATTTGGGTCGCCCGCTGCAGTTGGGTGATGGGAGGCTAGCCGATCACTCTTGCAACCACTCTAGTCGCCATCTGGTAGGATATCTACACTCTGAGAGCTATATGGGAGCATGGGACTTCGGGGTTTGATTGCCGAAAGGCAGGAGCGCTTCTACAAGGTATGACTTGCAGGCTGCTATTTTTTCATGGAGATAGGTATTTGCTGGTTGTATAGCCCGCGACTGTGGTTGTTAGCCCCTGTTCCAGAGACTCCCTAGGCAGTAGACTGGGGGCTCAGGAAACAGGTTGGCCCTATTCATGTGGCAATTAGTTTTCTTTTTCTTTTCCCATGAGGGGCACCTTCCTTGTTTCTTGCTGATTTGTATGGTGGATATTTTCAAGCATTAATAGAAGTTCCTTTTCTCTGGGAAAAACAAACTAGATACTCTTTGAGAAATATCCATAACCTCCAAAAAAGAGAGAATGTGGATGAAGTATGAACGTTTTGGGCTTACGTATGGGTTTTTCTAATGAACATTCCTGGTTAGTTTTGGACTTATCTATGGGTTTTTCCCTAGTTTGTCCCCTTCTCCAAAATTATGCTTGGGCTACTATGATACCACCAAGATTAACTAGATACTCTTTGAACAACAAAAATCTGCATTTGTACGATTAGATATATTCTAGGGTTACAAAGGTATATTGAGCTTGCGATGTCACCAAGATAGACCAAAACCTGAGAAATAGCCACAACCTCTAGAATAGAGCGATGCTAATGAAGTATGACAGTTCTAGGTTAGTTTCAGCCTTATGTATGATTTTTGTCCTACTTTTTCTCTTAGTCTAAAGTTACGGAATGCACTCTAGTGCTTGGTTGAATGGTTGAATGATTGTAGAAGTTATCCCAAGGGAATGTCCTAGTGCTCATACATTGGCTCTAGTAGGCTCACATTCATTCATCATCTTGACACAATCTTGCCAAACCACTAGCTTCCCTTGTATAATTTTCTGCCTAGTGTGGCTGCAAAGCATTCCTTGACACAACCTGTTCTTACAAAGGGGATTTATCTATTGTGCTCCTTGAATTTTGGCACCTAGAGGAGGGTAACTCTTAAAATACAACGTTTTCACCTTGGATGATGCTTCTGTTTTGGCATTGTTGTCATTGTTCTCACACTGCCTGTGACGTATTAGTATCAACAACTCTATGGCCAAAATTTGGGGACCAATTTGCTAAGAGAAACGCTATAGCTTGTTTTACCTTGTCTTGAAAACATGCAACTTGAGGCTTAGCACTTGGATGGGAATCTGGTTGTCATCATTATTTGCATCTTGACCAACTGGTGTAGTTAGCCACTTTGTCGCCCATCCTAGGCCTTGGCCTCAAGACCTTAGGAACTAGAATAGGATCCCCTGGTCTAGAACATGGCAACTACCCATTTTTAGGGATTGGGAAGACCATGTGTCATCTCCCATTTAACCCATCCTAGGTGTTTTGACCATTAGTACATGGCATTCTTAGGATAGAAATACACTTGAATAGGGATGGGACCACCTTTTCTATTCCCATCCTATTTCTTTCCATGTGATAAGACCGTTAGGTAATTGGTTTCTGCTTGTCTTTGTTTTGCATATGCTTGGTGTTACTCCACTCATACATTTGTTGACTTCTCAGCAAAGCTCTTCCATTCTTTACCATTGTGTCGAGGCTGCCTGAAGAGAGACTTGTAAGCATTATGCATCCACATGGGATCACCCTTGCTGCTTATGTGCTGTCCTTACATTGCAGTCTCCCATGATAATAACCTATGCCTTTGCCTTGAATGCAATTATAGAGGCCCCTAAGTGAGAGAAGGTGTTCCCAATGGTAGTGTACTAAGGAATTAGAGTGTGATATGTCATTATTGGCAAGGGTCTTGCAAAATTCTTGATCTGACTCATGGTCATGGATTTGAGTTGATATGACGAATTGTAACGTAGGATGTATAGTTGGCAAGGAATAGATGTATTGCCTTTGTGATTTTAAACATGGTGTAGCTTTGAATTCTTCCATCTTTACTACTTGCATAGGGCTTCTTTCTAGATCTTTATTTGTTGTTTAGTAAGATTGTACTCGAAGTTCTTTTGTCAGTTATCATACAAGCAACATGCCCAAGCGACCACATGTTTACTTCGTGGGTCCACTAGAAAGTGGGACATCTACATTATTACTACCAATCAAGATCAGGTCCTTTTTCTTTCAAGAGAAAAGAACATTTAATAATAACTCCTTAGTGACATGGATAACTAAGAAATAACAATTGCCCAATGAAGGGTAAAATATAAAAATACAAGGATATCCCCCTCACTGCTCGCTCCATGGGGGGTGAGCTCGTACAAGGGGCTGAACAAATAGCCACTCTAGTGGTTTATAATGCCATATTATACCACTCTTTGTGTAATGAAGCCTGACTCCCATATACTGATAAAAGCCTCCTGTTTCGTATAGTGCGATTTGAGTCTCCTTGGAGTCCATCCCATGTACCTTTGAGAGTATGAATGATATCTAGCCGAATTGCTCACCCGAGTCTCCGAGGCTGATGTGGTTTGCTGCTCTATGGCCTGTTTGCACCTAGCTATCCATATGTATAGGCAATGATGCTCACTATCACCTCCCATCTATGACATTGCCCAGGCGTTCACACCATCTTTGTGAAGTTGAGTATGGATGAAGGTTAACTCCTATCCTACCAATCTAAGGACAAGCTCCCCTAAATGTCCTCAATGCTCATAACCACAATCAGGTTTTATGTCTGTGACATAGGCCGCCATTACCTAGGTCACCACTATCTCATCTGGAATCCCAACAACATAAAGAATAGACATTCTTGTAGTACACAATTCCTTGCTTCTTGAGTGCAGCAATGTACTAAGAGTGCCAGTGGGCAATCCCAAATGCTGTTCCTTTGAGACTCCTTCACAAAACCACATGTGATCATGTAACTAGAAAATGACCTAACCGAAGCCAAGAGCCCACTGCAAGGGCTTTCTGTGCCAACAGCCAAAGGAAGTGGGAAGTCCTTCTTGGCTTGTAACTGTCCTAGAGTCTGCGCAAAAATATTCAAGAAACCTTTGAGAGAATCCCTATTTGTGCCAATGCTCTACTGCGGTTGGCGTGCTATCAATCGTTCAATCTCACTGAATAGCTGGAAAAAGGAATATGGGGGCATCTTGAATGAAAGGTCTCTCCAAAACTACTCTTTTCAATCCCGCTGAAGCCTCTGCAAGGGTCTCCCAAACCTAGAACTTCCAAGCCTTTTCCTTTGCTGCGCATGGATTGGATTAATGTACCACCTCCTCTAATACCGAGCTACTATCTTGACTCTTTGAGGTAGACATCGTCCAAATTCCTCCATTTTGTCCTCTTACCTCCGCATCCTGTCGTCCTAAATGTGAAAGAGGATTTACTTCATGTACTCACCACCAAAAGCAAGATCTCATGCCTTGTACAATACCCAAGCCATGAATGAGCATGTACAACATGTGGCTCCTATATTGCTCTCCAGTCCTCAGGGATTGCACTACCATGGCCTAGGATTCTCTAAATTAGTGAACTATCTGTCTTTGTGCAATGGGGGAAACTTCGTGGTAGAAAATCACTCTCCCACTTCACTGGCCACGGTGCGAGTAAAACCTCCCCATGATTGGTTGAATCTTTGCCCAATCGTGTGTCAAGATGCTGATATGATGATGTTGTTGAAAATGAGAGACTGTTCCTCCTCTCTTCGAATGACATGGGATGCCTATGAAAAAGTGTCTCTTGCACTGCATCCCAAGCTTTGAGAATAGTCGTTGCAAATATAGCCCTCATCCTAGAAAACATCTTGCTCCTAAGGGCCTCCCAACTTTGGCCAGATCTCATAAAGTCTGTAAAGGAGTAGCTCCTTCTAGGGTTTACTTCTAGGCAGCATGCCTCGGATTATGAAATTCGCGAGCAACACTTTGCTTTGACACTCTGGGCTCACTATACTTAGCCCTCCGTTGGGCTATGGTTGAACAATGATGCCCCAAGCCACCTCCCTAGCCAGGCGTCCATCCCCTCTTGACCATATGAAGTTTTTGATGAGTCACTTCACTTGGCCGATGCAAGATTTGGAGATTATATACCACATAGTAGAAAGAAAAATATGGTTGGCACCCCGCTACTCTACTTGCCAAGGATAGCTTGGCCGAGCTTCAATGGACGAGCTTCCTCCAAATGCTCAAAAGTAGTGGTGCCAAGTTGCTCTGACTTGGTGTTGAGCCTTACATGACATCCTAGATATTGCATCGCATTCCCTCAAGGCACCCAAGTAAATGTGCTTCGGTCTGGGTGTGGTGAATCATTGAACCAAATCCCATAGGACTTGTGCAAATTAATCAAAGCTCTCAAAGCGAGGCAAATCATCTCCACGGTTGAAACAAATGCCTTGAAGTTGTTGACCCCTCCAATTAGGTACAGTGCCATATCGTTGGCAAAGTTTTCATCAAGAAGCTTCTCCAAAGCTGCAATGGGCATCTTGATGTCACAAATACCCGTGCCTCTACCTCTCAAAAAACTGCTCATAGCCTTTGCAATAAATAGAAAAAGTAGAGGGATCAAGGGGCGTCGTTGTTGTTGGGAATTGTGTGATCAAGGGCTTGCTCTATGATCATATGTGTGTGTGTGTAGCACACTAAGTGCTATGATGTGTCTAGACTATGACATAAGTGATGATGTAATGCAAAGGCCCCCACATTGGGAGGTGCCTTAGATTTAGGAGTCCCTATGATATAGGGCTGATTGCCTATGATGGTGCCTATGATCTAGGCCACCCTCTCTCTCACTCTATAAAAAGAGAGGATTTCCTCTCAAATCAATGGAACATTTTGCACTTGGTTCCCACACTCTCTTGCATGATGTCCATCTTCTCTCCTACTCCCCAACATGCGGTATCAGATCCTTTCTACCCTCCTTAAGTTTCCACCTCATGCTTCTAGCCTACTCTAGCTCCAAAGTGCCACATCATCACCTTCTTCTTTACTCTCCACCTTCCACATTTTGCCCTCTTTCCATGTAGAGATTGCAGAGCTCAATACTGCACACTTGCTGCACCATTTGCCAAGTCCTTTCCGCTGTAGAACAACCTCTGTAGGACGCACCATTAGCTTGAAGCTTGTCGTGAAATTGCTCGTCTGCTGTGTGTGCCGACACAAATACAGTGCGTTGATTTGTCGTCGTAATTCCGACGAAGTGCTCATCTATCCTCTAATTCCTCTGATACCAAGCTGGGCGACCTCATCGGCAACATGCTGATGAATTTTGGTGGACAATGGTTGCCAGAATAAGGAGAAAGTGACGATTCTTCACCAATTCTAGTCTTTGCTGCCCTGAGAAATGTTGCGTGAAGTTTCGCCATTCCTCTTTACTAGAAGTAGTCCTGAGTAAGAGCTTCATTTCCATGCGAAAAGCCCCTTTAATGCTTCTTCTTTCAGCTCCAATTTTGGCCTCCAGCTTTAGATTGTTCGATTTGGGGGAAACAGTCAAAATTTGGTCAAAGTTTGACCATCCCAGAGGTTTGACTAGTCAAAATTTTTGTTCTATATCTGTTTTAGCTGGCTGCACTAATAGATCTTTGTTTGACTAAGTATTGACTCCGAAATGGACTCCACAAGTGTCATGGTACTTGTCATTTATGGTGATGATGTTTACATTGTCTATGTTTGAGTGCCATTTGCAAAGGGATAGTCATCATTTTGGAGATTGGTGACTTTTGTTAAGAGATACTGGTTGTAAGAGTATAGACACTGCCCTTGAATAATATATCAAGTGGTAAGAGCTACTCAATATCATGTCTTCACAAGGTGAAGGAGTTGCCCAAAGGTACTTACTTGTTCATAGTGACATATATAGAAGATCATCACTTTTTATAGGGTGCTCTACCTTGACCTTGATGTCTAAAAAGATTGTAATTGATGAGTTTGGATGTGATACGATCAAGATGATATGTTGTGGTATAAAGATAAAGCTTGGACACTTCAAGAAGTTTATGGAGAACAAGAAGTTCGCCATCATGAAAAAAGGGATATGGAATGTGGCAAATGGTAAAGAAAAGAAGCCAAGGGAAGTACAATGGATAGTCCAATATGAAAAAGCCCTTGCTATCATAGCATTGGGACTTAGTGACTCATACATTCATTACGTTGATGGGTGTGAGACTTCACATGAAGTTTGGGTGCAACTTGAAAAGGTATTTGGTACACAAGTTTAACTCAAAAGTCTTCTAGATGAAGAGTATAGCAACACTTTTGCATCCAACTTGGTGGATATTGAAGCTTCTCTTTTTGAAGAGGAGAGGAATGGATCCTACTACAACGCGAAGGAAAGTGAAGCATATCTTCAAAAGGGCTATATCAACAACAAAGCCAATATAGTTGAAGAGAGAACTCCATCAGCAAATGAAGTCACAAACTTTGTGGTAGAAGAAAATTTATGTGTTCTGTCTTTTGTAAATCACCTCTAGTCACCATATGATGTAGGCCATGTGATATGTGTTTGCCTCCATGGTACCTCTTGCAGACATGAGAAACTAGGTCCACACAAAGGCCTAAGGTTAATTCTTGTACATGCAAGGGAGATAACCATTTGGAGGGGTTCTATTACATTTTGTAAACCTTGACCCTTGGGCAACTTCTACCATGAGATTCTAGCCATTAATTTATCTTTGACCACCATGAGATGGCTTGTGAAACTATGTGACTAGATGTCCTTGATAGAGCAAGTGGCAAACCCTTGAGGGGGGGTATGTTGGGAATTGTGTGATCAAGGGCTTGCTCTATGATCATATGTGTGTGTGTGTTCAGACAACAGGCATTTCTGGATAAAGGCTGCTCTTCCATGCAATTTTTTAAGAGTTTACACTACAAAAGACAGGCAAATGGTAAATACAGCATGGCAAAATCAGCAGATGCCTTTGTCATGGAAAAAGAGTTTCTCAAGCTGATTCCAAAAAAGAAGCTATGTGATTCACTGGGTGATTGGAGGCCAATCACGCTCATGCCAGTCATTTACAAGATCATTGCCAAAATGGTGGTTTATCGGATTAAAGGTTATTTGCATGATGGGTTGCATCCCTCCCAATATGGCTTTGTTCCACATTGCCATATCACAGATAACATTGCCAATGCTTATATTGGAATTGAATATGCCAAATACATGCGGCAGGATGTTCTACTCTTGCAGGTAGATATTGCAAAAGCCTTTGACACAATTCAATGGGATTTCATCTCGCAAACTATGCGAGCTTTGGGGTTTGGACAAAAAATGCAGCAGGTTATTTACTGGCTTTAAAGAGATAGCAATGCGGCTTGCATTATTTCTGGGGATATCTCTGATGAGTGGATTCTTCGTTGTTCAGTTCGCTAGGGATGCCCTCTCAGTGCTTTACTGTATGCCATTGCTACTCATTCTATGCTGCAATATATTGATCATCTTGTGGCTACAGGATCACTTCATGGCTTGGAATTGGATGCCAATCGTAGCATGGTTGCTCAAGCTTATGCTGATGATTCTTTCTTTACCCCAAAGAATACGCCCATGATCTTGGTGCTTTGATGCAGGCCCTCTCTATTTATGGTTTGGCAGTTGGTCTTCATGTTAATTTTCAGAAGTCTAAGCTGCTCCCTTTGCATTCCAAAGACTGGCATAGTCTATTATGGCCCAGGGATATCATTCCACCCACTCAGTTTGTTCGTCATCTTGGTTACCCTTTGGGGTGGGAACTCACTCGCCGACAACAAACTGATTGGGTTTTGGCTAAGCTTCGGAAAAAGCTTGAGTATTGGAAACTGGCAACCTGGCCTTTGCACGTTCGTCTTCGAATAGTGCAGTCCATCCTTGTGGCATATAATCAATTTTACTTGCCGTTGATCATGTTCACTAAGGCAGATCTTACATCTTTCATGTCTGTCTTTATGGAACTCTTCTGGCGATCCAAACATGGCAGAAAAAGTCTCAGGTTGCTTTCGATGCATCACATTTGTTCTCCCAAGATGCATGGTGGATTGAACATCACGGATATTCATGTGCATATTCTTGCCCACAAGGGGAAAATGTTGCTGCAATTTCTGCAAGGTGATCAGCCTTGGGCCCTTATGATTAGGACTCTGGTCACTCATATCAGTATTTCTGCGTTTGGTCATTGGCAACTCGATCACTGGGATTTCTTTCTTGGCTGCACTGATAACACTTTGCTTGGATTTTCTTTTGTCTCCCGCTTGCTTCTTGACTGGAAGCGTGTTCTTTCTCATTTGGAATGGAATGGACGGCAATCTTTGCTTGGGAATTCTTTGAGAGCTGAAAGCATTCACTGGTCGAAAGTCTTTCAGCCTCCCTTGGCTTTACAGGAACCTCGACGTTCCTACTTTGTCCCGTTTAAAGGCATCACCTCGGTTGCTGATGTTATAGATGATGCTGATATTGTGCTCCCCTTTTCTCTACTAGCAGCCACTATATATGGATTGGGCTCTCATTATCGTCCTTTGTGGCGACAAATTACTTCTCTGCTTTCGCCCTTTGTTCCGATTCCTCCTTTGGAACTCCAGGACCAACTGGAAGATTGGACTTTGACTTCTCCAGGGTCCTCTTCTCGTCCTTTGAGGCTATCTCAGATTACTGTACCTGCATTGTATAAAATCCTTTTGCCTCAACCTTGGGTTTCAGAGAGAGGTGATTCTGTTTGGCGAATGCATCGCCCAGCCAAGTGGGGAAAATATTACAGCAACTTTGGGCCTATAAAGTAGTGCTTCGGTAACAGGTTTTCTTTTGGCGAGTTCTTCTGGGAGTGTTTCCATCTGGACAGCTATTAGCTCATTGACACATTGCTCTTGCACTTTGCCATAGATGTTCTGCTTCTTCGGAGACCGTGCCTCACTTGTTTTGGCATTGTCTGTGCTCTCGTAAGTTTTTTGATCTGCTTCGACAGCACCTGCGAGCGAGATTCCCATTTGTTCCGTTTGGGAAGTTCTTCTGGCTATTTGGGTTTCATCCGTCTAGACCGGAGTTTCATCTTTTCTTCGTTTGGGTTCGCTACTGGGCACTATGGACTTTATGGACATATAGGAATTGTAAAGTCTTTGGTGATCCTACTTTCTCTCTGTTTGGCTTTTTTAGGCATTCTCTGCAGCAATCTTTCTTTGATTGCTTGCAGACCCGCTGCATAGATCATGAGGTCTTCTTAGCATATACTGAAATTATTAGTTGATGTAATTGTAGCACCTTTTTTTGAGGTTGCTATTCATATAATATAATCAATTAAAGATTTCACAAAAAAAAAAAGTGTGTAGCACACTAAGCTATGATGTGTCTAGACTATGACATAAGTGATGATGTAATGCAAAGGCCCCTGCATGGAGAGGTGCCTTAGATTTAGGACTCTCTATGATATAGGACTGATTGGCTATGATGTAGGAGAGGTGCCTATGATCTAGGCCACCCTCTCTCTCACTCTCTAAAAGAGAGGATTTCCTCTCAAATCAATGGAACATTTTGCACTTGGTTCCCACACTCTCTTCCATGATGTCTATTTTCTCTCCCACTCCCCAACACTTGTCTCTTTGATTTGGCTATATGAAATTTGTCCCCTTAGGCTCCCCTTACAAAAACTTGGCTATGTGCTGAGGATTAGAGTGCTAACACCCCCACTATCCATTGCCTTGTGAAGCCCATCCTATCTAGAGTCCTTTCAAGAAACTTCCAATCCGCCCTATCATACTTCTCAAGATCAAGAAGTAAAGCCTTTATATCCTGCTAGAACCGTGCCAACGGTGTGGTCTTCTAAAAAGTAAAGATTTTATTGAAAATTCCACTAAGATGTCTAAGTTGTCTGAATAATGTCTAGTAAGTAAGGGGCAAGACTCTAAGCGGGATGACCCTAGTAGCTACCAATGTAATACTCTTGGGTAGGGGGTATAAAGGTTTCTTCTGACTTTTATGCACTTCTAGCCATTTTGTACACATTCGTTGTTGGAAGTGGAGTCCTCATCACACAATATTGCTCCCTTGTGCCTTAGGTATGCATGTGGATAGCTAAACATTGCTAAATTTATTTTTTCATATTATCGATACTTGTTTCAAGAGTCTCAAGCTACGTTTAAAACCGTTGACATATATGCCCATCACATTGAATGGCAATCACTGAAGCATTGATTTTTGTTTGAGCACCTTGCTCTTTGTCTTGGATTCCAATCTATTACATTATTGCATAAAAGTAATTGAACCCCTCACAATATGCGATAGAAGTATGTAGCACACAATGTATGGTAGATAAATTGTATTTTACACATGAACTAAATACTTTATAATTATGGCTCCTTCACATTCTTCAAAAGGACTTGTAAAATTTCACAAGCATTAATCAATTAGTAAAGCGTTGAATGCAAAAAAACAATAGAGCTATATATGCCTTTATAGTCTATCACATCCACAGTTCACACTTATTGAAGCCACCAAACAACATACAAAATGTACTTTTATTCCAAATCCTCGCCTTTACATAATCCCAGATAAAAACTTCCTCAAGAAGATTCTTCTGATCTGTCAAGCTCATATCAATCCACTCTTCATCATTTACATGCTTATTCACACACATTCAGATTCAAAAGCAACAGATACATGAGCTAGGTGTATTCTGCCCAAGTCTTCGTCCCTGCAAACATCTGCATACAAGATATCTTCGGCCACTAAGATTCTGGAAGCCAGTTCAGGTCTCCTCACTCATCATCTTGTATTTTGATTATTACTGTCCAATGATTGCCTTGGACTAGAGTAAATCACTTCTGCATGTACACCCCTGCCAAAGTGAATTTGCCTTACACTTGTACCAAACTCAAACACTAAATACATCACCAGTCAAACACAAAACTGTATTGCTATTTCAGATTTCACTCCTCTCAGTTCAGCCACTTTTCTTCTGTATGCTTCACTGAAACTTCTCCAGACAGCAGGAACCTACAACTGCTGGAATTCTTCAGCCACCAAATCAGATTAGAAAACCTTCTTTTCCCTCCTGTTCAGAGCATCAACACTTCACACAACAACTCTTCCAGGATGTAGGAACAATACACATGCAAATCAGATCAGAAAATACAACTTCTCTAGCATTTACTCCTCTCCGGAAACTCCCACAAGACTCCTACTAATAAAATGCAGCATCAGCCCACTCTTTCTGGCAAATTCAGGGCCAACTCTTCCTGTTCCTGTGGTTGCCTATGTCCAGACAATGCTTCCAGCCACCAGTATCATTATTCATAAAGTCGCCCTTCCTTAATACACAGTCAGATGGCTTCAGAAGCTGGCAGAACCTCCTTCCCTGGGATCTCCCTGTCTCAAGCTCTTCCAAGAACCAAAATTCAGCAGTAAAACATCATGAAAAGAAGTCGCCTTCCTTTTGGGCATCAACCTGACACAGGAAACTCTCTTTCCTGAATTCGCCCTGCTCAAGACTGCTTCCAATCATCTTGTCTCCCTGCTTGCCTACGACACTCTCCTCACAAGAGCCACATGCCTCCATAGTCGAAACACCCCCCCACACAGTAGTTGTGAGCCCCTGCCATACGTAGTGATTCTTCCAATAAGCACCTCCAGTAGAGCTACGGGCCTCTTTGTCGTCAAAACCGCTACGGGCCTCTTTGTCGTCAAAACCAGCACTCCATTCAAGAAGCTCTCAGCAAAGGCAGTCGTCCACCCTTCCAGCAGAATCCCCTGACTTCCTGCAGCTTCTCTTCTGCTCACAATTCATGCGGAGCTCACGGCCTCTTCCCAGGAGTGGCCCCACACGTTAGCCTCAGCTAATAACCCGTCACCCATCTCATAAGTGAGATTAGTTGGGAGTTCAGGGACCTTGCTGGAAGCGTAGCTATTATGAGGTTTGAGCAGAACATTTTGAGTGAGCATGAATGCTCTACAAGTTGAGAGGTTCAGTGGCTTACCCCATTAAGCCTTTACTTCCCAACAAGCAGTTAAACCGATATCATTATGAACATTCCCTCCCAAAAAATTCACCCTACACCTCCACCGCAAGGAGCTTCCTTAAATCTCTACGGCACGAGCTTAGCATGGATAGGCTTTGGGATCTATGAGCTGGATAGCTGCACTGCTGGGAGATATTGTGCAAGGGCAGAAAAGGTCGCGAGCTGTTAGCAGGTCTTTCTACCTCTTCTGAGCACGAGTTGTGTCTGTGTAGAGAGCTTTGGAGGACTGGGCTTCAGCGACAGAGGAGGAGAACACTTATTTGGATTTTGAAGTAGATAGTTTGGCAAGGGTTGATCTCATTGAGGATGAGATTGATGACTTTAGATGACCCCAAAAACATTTCACTTGACCACACACTGGATACCCTTGCTTTGGAGGTCTGGTACAACCACATTGCATCTCATCATATCCCAAAAGTCTCCGTAAAAGTATCTATCATCTCAAGAAAATATCTACATCAGTGTAGAGTCTTTTATGAGAGTGTCCATAACTCAAAGCCACCACCCACTAGCTATGCACATAGCTATGTGCCTACTCATCAGCATGCAACAAGTAAAAAACATATTTACAATTTTATCCACACATCGTATGTCCACGAAGTTTCTTATTTGATGAAGTTTACAAGAGTTTTGCTGCTCTTGCCTTGGAAAAACTCATAACCATTTTCTGATTTTGATGTGGTGTGTTTTAGCGGTGACCCAGAAGCGGTTGAGGTTCAATACTCGGATTTGAGACATGTGGCTCCATTTGAGTTCTTAAATGACACTGTTATCGACTTCTATATCAAGTATGTGTTTTAAATCCTCTTACCTTTTGTAGCTCTCCTACCAGGATTAAATGTTTGGTCTTGGGAAGTGATTCATCAAGTATTTGCTCTAAATGCCATATTTGTTTTAATACAAGAATAATAGCTGTTTGTCATACTCCATTTATCTCATCATTCATGCTTGTACATTTATCTAGCACAATGGTTCATAAATGGCCTCTGTAGTAGTTCCATTGTGAGGTTATAGTTTGGTGATTCACGCCTGAAAGTGCAACGATGAATTTGTCTATGCATGTTGTGTCGATGAATTTATCTATGTACGCGTGTTAATTTACGATCAGTTGTTTTGTGTATGCTAGTGTCTTCTTGACATGGTCTATGATATGCTTGTTTTCATGACAATGCTCATATATATATATATAGGAAGCATTTTTTTTCAAACTTATGTATGCATCCACGTTCTTACATGAGAATGAATGTTTCATCAATACTTCTTATGTAGGTTGCACTTTATTGCCACGAGGGTTTCACTTTATTGCCATGAATTCTTTTTGCAACCTCGTATGGTGGTACATAAGATTGAAGATGGAAGCATGAAAAGGCTAAGAGGTGGCTGAAAATGCCAAAACAAACTAGAGGGGAGCTTAGAGAAGACATGGCTTTGTTCCATTTTCTAAGGAAGTGTTAGCTTTTAGAGCCTCACAACCGGAACATGCATGCAAGAAGAAATCTTAGTGCTGCATAAAATAACACTCAACCTCACATAAAATGACAAAGGAGAAAAAGAACTTCTCATGGAATAAACTCACACAAAGTTCTATTAAACCTTATTGGTGACAAGCTATCTGATGCACGATCAGAGGATACACTAGCAAACACGACTCAAACTATAGATGCTGCCATAGCCATTTCCTCAGATCGACCGACCTTGTTGGAGCTCACAAAATTATGGCTTCATCCCATGAACACAAAGAAGAACTCACCTACGGATCACGCAATCTTCACTCTCCGTTCTGTCCGTTCTCTCCGTTGATCAGCCCTCTGTCTGTCCGTTGTTCACGCTCAACCCTCCGTCCATCATTCAGCTATTTGCACAATTTTCTTTCTCCCCCATCGCTCCTTGCTAGCCATCGCTCTCCCTACGCTCTCCCGCTAGCCGTCGCTCTCTCTACACTCTCCCGCTAGCCATGCTCCCCTATGCTCTCCCGCTGGCCTACGCTCTCCTACTCTCTCGCTAGTCTCTCTACATGCAGCCTACGCCTCTCCCTACACGCCTACGCCTACACCTCGTTGGTACGCAAGAAGAAACTTGACTTTGTGCGCCGAAATGAGGAGGAGCTACTCAACATTCTATTCAGTAATAACTCTAAGGACTTTTGGCGGAGATTTCTAGAGGGATGGTCCCCCTCACCACTCGCTGACACTGAGGTGTGGTTTGATTATGCACGCACACTCTATGATATCCCAAGTCAGCCAATCCCTAACCTATCACACATGCCACGCTCATTGCATATGGGATTAACCTCCTAGCCCCGATCTTAGCAAAGCTATTCAATGAAGCTGTTTGCTTGGGGTTTCCATGCACCTGGACCATTAACACTATCTCACCCATTCACAAGACAGGGGATCCCATGAGCCCGGAGAACTACATGACCATTATGATTGGACATGTCATGTCTAAGATTTATGCATTAGTACTTGATTATGAGGTCAGCGGATTTGCGGAGTGTCGAGGACTTACAACAGTAGGACATGCTAGTTTCAGGCGGGATCATGGGACCATGGATCACATCCTCGCGCTCAGATGTATCATCAAGGAGGTGAGGGCACGGAAGCAGAGGGTTTATTATTGCTTTGTGGATTTCCGCAAGGCATTTGATACGGTTTCGAGAGCCCGTCTCATATGACGTCTACAGGATTTGGATTACGACCAGGAGATCATTTGGGCTGTCATGGCACTTTATGAGTGAGTTTCAGGCAGAGTTCGGACAAGATCTGGATGGACAGACGAGATCATGAGCACTATCGGGATCGAACAAGGGTATCCATTATCACCTATCTTGTTTGGACTCTATATTGATGAGCTCGAGATAGTGATGCAGACACAGGGGGGGTGATCTAAATACTGCTTTACGCAGATGACGTGGCTCTCTTGTCTTTCTTAGCAGAGGGGCTCCAGAGACACCTTGACGCACTACAATCCTTTTGTGAGTCTCATGATTTGAAGGTCAACCTGGGTAAAACCAAGTTTATGATCTTTAATACGTCTTGAACCGTCATGCGCCAGGAGCAGTTCGCATTTAAGGGGTTCCTTGTTGAGGTAGTTTCATCATACACTTATCTTGGGGTCGTCTTTTCAAGACCCATCTTCACTATGAGACCCACGATGCATGCACGTATGAGCAGAGGATATGCTTCATTGGCTAGACTAGAGAGGTAGTGCCTCCGCTCTCACTTTCAGGATCCACGGATCAAAGGGTTGCTTTTTGACTCCTTAGTCCGCCTAGCAGGGATGTATGGTAGTCCATGCTAGGAGCCAAACTTGTCGGATACAGAGTGGGTTAGGGTGGAGTGGCTACAGGTTCTCATGTTGCCACGGATGATCCGTGGTAAGCCATCCGTTCCTTACTAGATCATTCGGGCGGAGTTTGGGTAACCCCTATTACAGCTAGATGTTGCATTTCACATCATCACATACCTGTACCGAGTCACGGAGTATGGGGATTACACCTCCGGGTGTAGCAAGATACCATGGCTAGCACTGTCCTCTTCTATGGCACTTGCAACAGGGGGAGACCAGAGCTGTTGGTATGCACGTATAGAGAGATGGTTTGAGGGGCTAGGGCTCCACATGGACAGACTATCTCCATTTCAGTACAACATGGATGATCCTTTCTCTCCCCTTCTATCACACGAGGTCAACCAAGTTATCCTTGAGGATCTACTACAGCTACACACATTCCGGACTTGGTTGGGCTCGAGTGATCTTCTAGTGAAGCTGGGCTTCTACAGAGATCACTTCTTACATATCACAGTGGAGGGTTTCATTGATCCACAAAGATACACGCAGATTCACCTTTCCCACTCACTGAGGATCTCTCTTGGGCAGTTCCGGGTCTCTTCACACAAACTTCGTATCGAAAGCGGCAGAGCAGAGCGGTTACCCAAGGAGAGGCGCATATGCACACTGTGTGACATGCAGGAGGTTGAGACGGAGGAGCATTTGATCTTCAGGTGTCTTGTTTACTAAGAGATCCGAGGACGTTTCTACTGCCTCTTCAGAGATAGTTATGGGGTTTTGGTCTGTCTCCTCTCCTACCCAGACTAGCGATGTTTGAAAGGTTTCATTCATGAGGTGCTTAGACACCGTGAGAGGATACTCTGAGCACGGAGATAGGAGTAGACTTCTTCCTCGGCTGATACCTCTCAGAGCTCTATCATGGAGTTCTTTCAGCCAGATCACATAGACCCCCATGAGACGAGACCTCGACATGACCGTGACCCGGAGCTTGTGACCTGACAGCTCAGACAGAGGGTTGACACACAGATCATACTTGGGGACATCCCCTCCTTGTTTAGGGTTCGGAGCCCGACCGACAAGGGTCAAAGTGGCCTTGGTTAGATGCAGAGCTACGACCAGGAGACGTACCAGGACTACATCCTTGAGGGGTTGACAACACTCTATTGCTGATCTCATGCCTCCATGCCTCATCCATCTTGATGTCCTGTTGCTGATGATGAGGATGATGATGATGTTGATGATGACGATGATGCTGAGATTGATATATAGTCGACTATCGACATGACTATGTTATACTATGTTATACTTAGAACTTAGTACTGCCATTTTGCATTTTTTGCACTTTGCATTGGTGTGGATGCTCGTTTAGTAGCTCCACTACCATAGCTCATTGTATCAGGTTTTTTAGTCTCATAGACCCATCGGTCTTCCGAAGACTTTAATAAACTTTCTTTCTTTCTTTTCTTTCTCATCAGAGTTTTGGATAAGAAGAATGAGCATTTCGCCATTCCATAGATTTGTAGGGAAGCTATGTTTCCATCATGAGCTCTTGGAACTCTTCGAACCGCCTCATCTTGATGCTCCTAGAACGGCCATGCAACCTTCAGAGTGCCACATGTTATCCATGTACTGGCCAACCGAATATGCTAGTCTTTTAACCAATCAAAACCTTCGACCCTGCCTGGCCCAATTAGAATCAAGACTCCACGTCCTTCTAGCAATCGCACCATCAAGCGTGCCCTCCATGAGTGCTTTCTGCCAACAGGAAGAGCTTCCTCCTTGTGTTTGATTTGGAAGAGCCCTACATCCTCGACCAAGTAACCGTCAATGTATGGAAAATATTCGTTCAGATGCAATAAAGGGTCTAACAAGAATGAATTTGTATGTTCTTTCAATGTGCCAGGTAGTGATGTTGGCGATGATATTCTAGCTCTATCTAAGTCCCATCAAGGACAGCCAGGCTATAGTATCCCAAGTAATGTATAAAGTGGAAGGATGAATCTACCCGTAAGCCTTGCAATACCAGCTTGAATAATCTTGGCTTGCTTGCAATTCCAAAGGCAATGTCGAATAGAATTTGAGGCATATGAGCACGATGGATGTGATGGATTTTCTCCAAAAGCCTCGCTTGACGTATTTCTCGATGAATAGAGAGCAAGAGAGAGAGAAATCTTCCTTATTTCTGATCTCCAAACCTTCTCCAAAACCTTTTCAAATCCACAATTCTCAATGAGGTGATGTACAAGGTCTCTAGTCTTTGGCACAAATCAAAGTTTCTTGGCATTGTTGATTGAAGATGGAATAAGGGATGGTTTATGGAATGATCAAGTGCTGATGTCAGCTCCCACTCCCCATGATACAAAATGTCTATGGGACCAAAGTCTAAAAATCCAAAGCTGATACCCTTTGGATGGGGGTCAACATTCCAATACTTTTCAATTTGCCCCACAACTCTCACTAGTTCTAGTCGTGCATCTTGGATGCCATCCTCATACTGACATCTCGATAGTTTGTCTTGGAATAAATAGTGAAAGTTAGGATTAGTGGCAATTGCCTAGAGGGAGATGCCTGTAGTTGAAAGGCGTCTCATCCACTTGATACGGTTGGCTTGACCTCCATCTCAAGGTATTCCATTCCAAGTGGATAGGTGTGTCAATCCAGATAATCTTCTTGCTACTTTCTTTGAGATCATGTGCCATATGAGAGCCTTCGATTGAGGACTTTTGGTGAGTTGTCCAATGTACACATTGTTGGAATACGGAAGCAAGAACTAGAAACTAGAAATGAAATAACAAGATTGAAAGACAAGAAATACCTTGAGAAGAGTGTAGACAAGACACAAGCTAGACAGATAGATTGCAATGATGTGACCCATGAATATATGGGCCAAAGTACAAGACATAAAGCAAGAGTGCTTATGGGATAATTGTAGAAGTGCCACATGGCACACACTCAAGACATAAAGACTAGACTAGACTTAGACAAATGTAGACTAGGAAATAGTACACTTAGTGTGCACTTATCTCCAACACCCTCCTTAAGTGGACACTAGGAGTAAGACAGAAAGACAAGACTAGAAGACAGACATAAAGACTGATAGACTGAGAGACAAGATAGAAGACATGACAGACAAAGATCTAGAGACACCCCTCCTCAAGTGATATCCTCATATGGGTCCATAAGGGTAGGGACAAGATGGATCTAAAACAAAACACAGTCAGATTGATAGACAAATAGACAGACAGACAGAAGACTGACTGTAGACAAACAGAAAGACCAAGACACTAGAACCCCTTGACCTACATCATCGGTGGTCAAGGTGGTAGACAAGACATAGAAGTAATCAGAAAGCCCACTTCTCATCATATGAGGAAGGAACAGCAGGATCTGTTGATGGAGATGCTGCAGCAACATGGGCTGAGGTAGATGCAGGGGCTGATGTAGGCTACTCTTGTCACTACCTTCAAGTATCATAATAATCCTTCTCTTGAGGGTATCATCAATGCTCTCCAAGAGGAAGAAGGAACTCAACAACGAAAGGTAATTGACACTGCATTTTTAGCAAAGAAAGGAAGTTCTAAGGTAAGAAAGCCTTGCACCCATTGTGGCAAAACTAATCATATGGAGAAGGACTGTTTCAAGGCTCATCCATGCACCATTTGTGGCCGTGATAATCATCGGGAGAGGGACTGCTACTCCAAACCCTATAGGTGTCAGGTAAGCTTTTGAGAAGCACAGCAATAGCAATATCTTCGGAGATGGGAGACTTGACTGACGCAAGCTGAACCATAAGACTGCGAAGATAATTGACATGAGAGGCTATAGTAGCTCCTTCCTGCATATGTAGATCAAAGAATGAGATCATAAGTGCAATCTTAGAGTTTTTAGATCGGGGTCCAAAAAGGGTATCCAAAGTGATCCATGCTTGAGGAGCAGACTGTATGTCGGAGATGTGATGAATGTAATCATCTCCAAGGCCGAGCAATATGATAGCATAGGCTTTGTCGTTCTTGGGAGTGACGACTTGCTCAGAGGGACCTTCGGGAGCAGCACGGTGAACAATGTCCCAAAGACCACCTTTCATAAGATGGCACTTGATTTTGATTTGCCAAGTATGAAAGTTGGACCCATTGAATTTGTCGATAGATATGAGAGAATGAGGAAGATGCCATGTGGGAAGGTCTTACCTCTTGCTAGGATGCAAGGGCAGTGTCTATTCCCTTACAATATTGCAGAAATGAATGAAAGGAGAGATCCAAGAAGCCGGTTCTCTCACCACTTTGTCAAGGCCATAGCATATGACAGCCCATCGAAGTAGGAGGAACCAGCAAAAAAGAGAGACTGCTCAGCAAACTGAAAGAGGCAAAGCACAGTACCTTAATCCCAGGCAGAGGCAGAGGTGCAAAAAGGGGCGCAGTCCAGGAGGTCGAACAGATGGCGCAGATCTCCGTGAAGATGGAGCAGATCTCGAACAGCAGCTGGAGAAGTGTGGCCTGTGCAGGTACGGATTCCGTACAGTCGTACGGACTGTACGGACACTCTCGTACGTTGATGCAGGAGCGACAGCAGGAGCGGGAGCTGATGGGCGCAGATCTGTGGCTGAACTGCGCAGATCTGGTGCTCAGATCTGGCAGAAATGGTCCGCAGATCTGGAGCGGAGATCTGGTGCAGATCTGGAGCTGAAATACACAGATTTGGCACGCAATGGCGGGGCAGAAAGAGGGAGAAATGAGAAGAGGGAGAAATCTGAGAAGAGGGGCAGATCTGCAGCGGGGGAGAGATCTGAGAAGAGGCAGACTGAGGGGAGAGAAGAGGGATCAACCTAGCTCTGATACCATGTTGGAATATGGAAGCAAGAACTAGAAACTAGAAATGAAATAACAAGATTGAAAGACAAGAAATACCTTGAGAAGAGTGTAGACAAGACACAAGCTAGATAGATAGATTGCAATGATGTGACCCATGAATATATGGGCCAAAGTACAAGACATAAAGCAAGAGTGCTTATGGGATAATTGTAGAAGTGCCACATGGCACACACTCAAGACATAAAGACTAGA
Source organism: Dipteris shenzhenensis (assembly GCF_047967505.1). NCBI lineage: Eukaryota > Viridiplantae > Streptophyta > Polypodiopsida > Gleicheniales > Dipteridaceae > Dipteris > Dipteris shenzhenensis. The sequence continues at coordinate 39,682,824 of NC_141620.1, read as the reverse complement.
CTAGACTTAGACAAATGTAGACTAGGAAATAGTACACTTAGTGTGCACTTATCTCCAACACACATTGCTGCCCCTAGTGCAATCTCCTATATTATCCTCAATAAAATTTTTTTGGACACAAAATACGAGTTATGGCATTTGGACTGTTATATGTTCACCTCACATAGAGCTTGAGATGTTTTTTGTTTGTGCAATATGGAATAAAAAATAGTGCCCAATAGTGAGAGATGCAATTATAACATTTAACGTCCATTTGTCTCATGTAATGATCAAGGAAGTTGATTCATCCCCACTAGTTTTTAACCCTAAAGTCAATTTAAACACAATCAGTAAAACATAATAAAGATCAGCATGTGACTCACCTACTAGCCACCACCGAGCACGTGGGCTAGATTTTAGAGTCCCACAAGGCTATGCCAATAGCTTTGGCATCCCATACGTGTCCATAAGCAACCTTCAGTATAGTTTCTTATGATCGTCCATGTAGAAGGCACGAGTCTAGGCTCAACATCTAGACCAGACCATCAACTGGTGTGTGCACACTGAATGCCACCACAATAGCCTTGGCCACGCTAATTTTTGGCTCTGCAAGTGTCTAAGGGATGTACATATTAGTTTTTTGCTAATCAGGTCCATCCCACTTCTTTCAGTTCATTTGGTCAATTTGACTACTTTAAGTTTTCGTTTAGTGGTTGTTTAAGGCTTTGTTAGGGTCAAGTTTTTGTCCTCTTGTGGGGATCCTAAATGCTTTTGTCTTTTGTTGGGTATTTGTCTCTAGAGATGGAGGCTCTCTTTGTCTCTTATATGACACCACCCTTGCCAAGTATCCAAGTCCCCACTTTTATTTAATGGTCCATCCACCACCACATTTTAACCTCCTTTCTCTCCCGAGTCCTCTCTTTCATTCATTACCCAGATAAAAATCCTAGGGCGGATCAAATGGAAACAACATGACAAGATAGAAGGTGAAAGACAAGCGATACCATTCCTTTACAGGGTGCCTTCTTAAATAGGCAAGTACAAGATCGAGAACTTATTTTCCCAGTACACATGTCATCTTTCTCTCCATTACCACTCTTCTCACATCACTCTAGTACTCTATGGCACCACATCTCTCAAAACCCCCCCTTTTATCGAGCTACTTTACACTTACACTACTTATAATGACATTCCAAAAGGCAGGACCTTAGTGGGATACCCACCTTGTTTTCTAGAGAAAATATATTGCGAGAAAATATTTTCTATCTTAGGTGGGTTGCCCTATTAGATAGATTGTGAAAATGCTTGTTTGGAGAGACTAAAGTGAAATCATTTAGTCTTCACAAGCAATTGTAGCTTGAATGAAGAGGATGTGGACTACTTTTACGAAGACCTTTTTATAAATTGGATGCTCAATTATGTGTGGGTGTGTGATTCGTATGTGTGAGAGCTGCTTGTACTATGGCCTACACCCATTGTTGGGCGTTGTTGACGTCAATGGGGATGTCATACTAGCTAGTCTCTACTATGCATGATGGAGTTTATGGTTTTTAACCTTTGAGTGACTATTATGAGATTGAAACTGCCCTATGTGTTGTTTTTTTGGAGGATGAGTGTGGGCATGTTCTTGGATACATCTAGATATATGCTCGAAAAATCAAAACATACAAATCAGGAATCCTAAAGGTGCTGATTATGAGAAAATAAGCATAACACACTTGGTTCTAAAAAAGAAACCAGCCTGGTTTTGGACAACCGAGCTCACTACCTAGGGGATCTATAGAATAGGGGCTAACAATCAAGGTGGTGGGCTTTGCATCTAGCAAATATCTCACTGTGAGGACATATAAAATGCTTGCAAGCCAAGCCTTGCAAAAAGACTCTCTCCTTTTGATGGTTGCTTTGGTATCTGGAGTCCCGTGCTCTTAGATGGCGCACAGGGCGAAAATAGTGTCCTACTAGATGGCAACAAGAGTGGCTACCGGGGAAACCTGATGGCCTCCCATAACTAGACAACGATGGGCAACCCAGATGTTCCAAGCGGTGATGTTGGACACCATCTCCCATACACTATCCTCTGGCAAAGCCACGAGGCAAGAAGCGGCATCACATCATATGCCTAAACATGTTGGCCATGCATCAAGTAGGTTGGAGAGGCTAGAGAGTAGGCTGCATCTTGTAGGTTGGAGACGCTGGATCAATTGAGAATCCATGGCCCCCCTTTGTAAATCACGCGACCATTCCCATGTTAATTCACCTTTCATCCGTTGTGTAGTGGCCATGATCCTGAGAGTGTTGACAAGATCCTCTTGGCTGTTGGGCAACCCCATAAACAATAGGGGATTATCTCCAACACTTTTTTTGCACAATGGTGGTAGCTACCCTCCACCCACATGTCACCATTTGGGACTTCTCCTAAGAAAATAAAGAGTAATCTTTATTAGAAATTTCGGTCAAAGAATGATAAAGTTGGCTAACCAAGAATAAGTCTTATTGTTTTTACTTTTGCCTTACATTGGTAAAAAGAGAACCGTGGGGACCCACAAGGGACTATGAAATAGTCTAAGAACTACAATGCATGCATCAATCTAACCTTTAACGGGTTAAAGTTAGTTTTTGTACCAAAGATGTGGGTGCCTACTTTATGGAGGACCCCACAAGGTGAAATCAGCGAGAATTCCAGCCCAATTTCCAAGAAAGGCCCCCTAAAGCTGATTTTAGGAAAAGCTTAGCTTTCTAAGAAAAGTATGCCTAATTTAGGCTTAGGAGAAAAGCTAGCCCCAACTTATTAGAAAGCTCTTGCTTTTGGGTTGGAGGCTGAGCCTATAAAAGAAGAGCTTCATAGCTCTAGAACACACACATTGTACTCAGTCCATGCTCTTGTGAGAGCTAGTTGTACAAAGCCTTATTCTATTGCAATAAAGACCTTTGGGGGGATCCAACCCTCAGATCTGGGCCCTAGTGCTGTGTTTTGCTCCTTACCCTTCTCTCCTAGCACTCTATCTTATTGGCGATTCGATTTCCACAGCTTCACCACATTTCCCGAGGAGTGTAGGGAACAGCGCCGGGCATCCTGCCTCGGGTATTGCAGTTTGATCCAGAGTAGTCCCGCGTTGACTGCAAACTTTTCCATGGTGCCAAAGTGAATTGAGATTTTCATCTAATTTGGGTTTCACGGCATCTTTCTGCCATGGACCAATGGCCAAGCCTCCGTGCACAACCATCTAGAAGAAATAATAAATCTTTTGTGGCGTAAGGACGTGACCAAAAGTGAGAGATGACCTCCCGAGAACCTCCTTATCTACCCAATGCCCCTCCCTTGAGGGGGTCCAAAATACTATCTCCTACTAAAGATGTCGGCCAATGCAGGTCGTATGAGAAGAAGGGCATCTCCTCAACCCGTGCTAGTGCCCTACATGAATGGTCCAGATCCACTCACCTGAGTTCAATTGAATCTTCCGTGGAGGTCAGCCCTCCCATAAGCAAAGTTGCCATTGTACACCTTCCTGATGTCTTGAGATTGGAATGGGGTCAATAGTCCACTCCTTGCCAAATGGCCCACAACCCTGACCCTCTCCCACTTTAGCAGGTCCAAAGCCTCGTCATCTTGGAGGTCTCTTATTGTCTCAGGTTGAAGGAGGTCCTACTCTGTAAAATTTACAGCAATAGGAGCCAAGTGATTGCTATAACAATTGAATTGTGAGAGGCACTCCTATTCTTGAACATTACATCATTTGTTCTAGTCCCAAGAAGTCTCCCCAAGTTCAAGTAGCTCAGGAGGTAGTTTGGGCCCATTTCCTAGCAGTGGTCTCTCCCTTTCATCGGTGAGGAGATTTGGGAGGCTCCTCAAGACGCTCCCTCCATAGAAGTTCCGTGGAGAGGATGGGCTGATACTGTTCTTCTTTACATGCTTCTGGAAGCACATTCACACCTCCCTTCTCTTGGCCTTTCAGGATATTTTTGAGTCAGGTTCTCTTTCATAAACTGTGAATCGTGGTTGGATTTGCTTGATCTTGAAAAAGGGGGGGGGTGATCTTTGTCAGTGGAGACCAATTACTCTTCTAGACATTGCACACAAGATCTTGGCCAAGGTCTTGAGTTTGCGGTTGCGGCCCATGGATGTCATTCATGGCATGCAACAGGTTTTGTTCAGGAACACAACATCTCAGACAATGTTTTCACCTTTTGGGAGGCACTTGATTAGGCCAAGGAGGTGTCTCAGCCTCAACTTGGATATTGAGAAGGCTACGACAGTGTGGGGTGCCTTCTTGGAGGGCACCATGTAGAGATTAGGCTTCTCAGACAGATGGCTAGAGGAGTCTCAGCGTTGTATGCAGCGAGTTCTAGTCAGATGCTTATTGGTAGCCACACGGGTGACACCCTCTCTCTCTTTCTCTCTTGCCCTTTTCTGTTTGATTGATGAGACTTCATCAGCTATAGATGTATTAGTTTTGGTCTCATAGGCCACTTTGGCCTATTGTAGACGTTTAATCTGTGTGTGTGTGTGCGTGCGTGCGTGCGTGTGTGTGAATTAGGTAGTCGCTTCCTTTTTGTGGTCTCAGGTTGCAAGCCTCACTAGGATGAGGCTTTTCATTTCGACAGGAGGAGCTGTTGGAACCAATATAGAGACTTAAGGATCTCAGGGGGGCCCTAGACATCTATTGCGAGGCCTTCGGAGCTAGGATATTGGAGCAAATAAGTTGGCATCCTTACAACGACAGAGGAGGTCCAGAAGATCCGTGATTGGGGGGGCTGGCCTTGTTTTCGGCAGACAATGAGATCCCTTGGTTGCTAGATGGGCGTGGACATATCATCAGAGCAGTAGATTGCTTGTGTCTTGGAGATTGTGCGGCGCAATATTCTCTATTGGATCTTGGCCAAAGTCTCCCTAGCAAGTAGGGCCTTGTTGGCCAATCAAGTCCTTCTCGACATCACCTGGTAGATAGCCTCTTTGTGGGTGCTTTCACAAGGGATGAATGGGACAGCTTAGGCGCTTTGGTGTGCAACTTCTTATGGGTAGGTTTTGATGGTACACGGAACTCTGGAGCCAGGATCGCTTGGCAGACGGTGATCGTGCCATAGACACAGGGATGTCTAGGCATCATGGATCCGGAGATGTAGATTAGAGCCCTGTTGTTCCCCTCATAGGAAAGGGCTCCCCCTTGATGAGGGTCTTCACAAGGTTTGGTAGTGCTTGTTTGGGGCCCTTATTTGGGTGCACTTCACATGCCCCGAGGAGTTTGAGTTGTAACTGCTGATGTGGCATTCGGAGGCTCGGGTTTAGGAGGGTCTCATGTTGGGACATGGGACACAATCAAGTGGGGCATAGTGGGACAATGACCTAGCTAGGTGATTTGGGACATGGAGACGGCTTCCCTTGGGGGCAAAGGCGCAAGCACTCTTGCATTTGAGAAGGAAGATGACAGAGATTGATGTAGCGATCCTATTAGTGATGGGAGGGTTTGCATAACTCCTCGGTTCCTCATCATTGGAAAAACACATAAGAATTTCAGAGAAAGTGCCGCCTTGGAAAGCTCAGATTTTCGCCTCTTTATATATGCATGAATTGCCAATTTCTTGGCACATGGATTTGAATTTGTGTTTTTCACCTTGGCACGTGGATTTTCTTCTGTCAGCATAGACCTGGTTCATAACCTCCAATCACGTTGCACTACTTGTCACTGCCACTCCTTGTCATCCGTGCTCGTCCCTAGCCTTACCACTACTACTTGCTTTGTCTAGGCGATGGCTGCTCTCTGTATGGATGCCTGCACGACCAGATTCTCCCCTCCTCTTTCTGTCCTTGGGGTGAATCGTCACGGCTTTGATACCAAATATGAAGATCCAGAAATTTCAGAATGCAAATGTGTGCAATGCATGCATAATTTTGACACTTATTGTGCCCTCTAGTTGGGGAAGTGCGCTGTGATAAATCTACTTGTTGCTGGTTGACCTATATGCCAAGGGAGAAAGATTGAGCACGCATACAAGGTGGTAGTGAGAATGATACGTTTGATCACAATGAAGGGGGATACCCCTTCATTAATATCTCTTGAGATCACTCAAGGTGCTATTACCCCTTGGACCTAGACACGTGGGTGCACGTTTGTACTAATAAAATAGGTGCAGCATGTCCGAATTTGGCATCGTTTGAAGAAGTGGCTTAAGCCTGCTGATGGGCCCTACCTACTTTGATGATCCACTGCCATAACAATATCAGTCGATGTCCATCATAAATATAACACATGTTGCACCATCAAATTGATGCATAATGTAATAATGTTGTAATGTCTATTAATTACAATGTAGATATTTTTCTTTTCATGACATTCCACTTGTGTGCCTCTCCTTTTTCCTTGTCGTATGTGGCGAGGGAATCAACATCCAGCTACTAAGAAGACTTATGGTCGGTCTCATTGCCATGAGGAGTAGCCATTGAAAGGGAGGAAAAGAGAGGAGGAGCGAGGGGTAGGGACTTGGTAGCTACAAAAAAATGCAGCAAAAGGAACTCCAGGGCTGAAAATTTTCTGCAGCATGCAAAGCAATAGGTAGAGGCATGTAGTAGAGAAATGTGATAGAGAAAGGGGGAGGGGAGGGGCTGAACATTGAGGGGAGCTCTCAGCTGAGATGAAGGCCTGAGCAAAAAGAGGAGGGAATAGAAGCTGAGAGGGGGTGCTGAAGCCTGCTACTTGAGAGCCGAGTGTGCAGAGGCTAGAAGACGGTCTTGGGGGGGGAGGGGTGTTTGAGAGGACTCAAGGGGGGTTGAGAGAACATTGAGAGGGCAGTGTTGCGGGAAGGCTCAAAGGTGAGGAGGCAATGACAAACAATACCAAACAACACTGTTTTTTGACCTTTTTTTGCCAAATCTATGACGGCACCAGACAACAGAAGAGGGTATGCTCGGAAGGGTGTCTTGGATGGCGTTTTGGAACGCGAGAAAATGTTCCTTGGAGTTTTGAATTGGGTGAATATTGGTCTTCTTGAAATGCATGATCACCTGTTGTACATGGGGGAACGGGGATCCTTGGTAACTATGCCCTAGATCAGATAGTTTTCGGCTTAATTATTTTGGAGGTCATAGCCCTATGCTCACAATGGGTTCTAAATGGCCTCAAGTCATATCTTATATAGTTTTGTATCTCCCCCAACACAACAGTGCGCACCCACAAAGCGCATTGAGGTGTTGACAATATAAACAAGACATGAAAAGTCCTATGGGCAATAGGTATTCTAGATAGGTGAGCAAACGATCTGTGCATCTCCCCCAACACAACAGTGCGCACCCACAAAGCGCATTGAGGTGTTGACAATATAAACAAGACATGAAAAGTCCTATGGGCAATAGGTATTCTAGATAGGTGAGCAACCGATCTGCATGTTGGTTCAAGTAAACTAGTGAATGACTAAGTGGAGGGTTCTAATTTGAGTGTGTCCCAATGATAGTCCTCAGGTTCCAATGAGCAAGAGCAGCATCAAGATTTTAGCAAAAGGCTGTGCAACCATGAAAATGGATGAGAAATGGCCAAATAGTTTCTGACACCCACACACAAGGCCTCTACACAATACACACATACTTACACATATATGTTTGCATGCATATGTAGGTGCGTAAAATTTCTCATGCTATTGTCTTGATAGCCTTGCCCTTTGAACTCTAAAATTTCCTTTGAAAAAGTTCCTTACGCTTTCTTGATTTTTCCTCTTACATAGATTTTTTAATGCATGTATGCCTGTGGTAAACTGTACTGGTTCATCATGTCTGTTCAGATCCCTTGCCCATACATCCTGCGAACCCTCAAAGACACAACACCTTCACATGTAGAATGACCTGCACACAGACAGAGAGAATGCTGTGGAATGACTAACTAAGACATATGCTAGAGGCCTAGCATCGCTTGGTGTTCATAGGTATTATGTTGTCTCATACCACTTTTTGTTGTTGTGTCCAGGTATATTCAGCGGCTTGATAATTTGAGCGAAGAGAAACGAACAAGATTTCACTTCTTCAATAGCTTTTTTTTCAAGAGACTGCTTCTTGAAAAGGTTAACATCTAGCGACTTAAGTCTCTTCATATTCATGTTAAGGGGTTTCAAACCTGCATACAAACGTCTACTGCAGAAGGTGTATCCCTTACTTGGAAGAATGATTATACCCCATATGTTCTTTTATGCACAAACAAAGCTATTGTTATGATATCATGTGGACCATTAGAGACAACTACAGCATTTCTCATTGAAATTGGTATACATTAGCCCTTGAATGGGCTAAATGATTGTATTCTTCATCATACAATAAGTTGACAAACATTTTCGTTTACCCCCCCACACCCCCCTTCCTCTTTTATTTGAAGTCGTAGTGGGAATTTCCTGTTTGTATATCAAATCTATTCTATGCTTGGGGGTACTCATATCACATGATGTAATGACAAGGAGGAAAACTGTTTCCCCTCTCCCCTTTTTTTTTTGCTTTTTGGGGGGGGGGGGGGGGGGGGGGGAGAGTGTGGGGGGTTTTCTGGCCAAGTTTTCCCTGTTTTCCAGTGGCATTACGGCTGGAGGATTGCCAAGTGAAATACTGTCTTATTGTGCACTGGCTGGCTCCTTATGGTCGTACTTACCAAGCATTAGAATGCTGATTCAGCTCCTGTTTGTGCCTTTAAGAGGAAATATGAAATAGTACTGTACAGTCGTTTGTAATCATAAGACGAAAAATTGGATCACATCTAAGCTCTTCTCATCCTGAATGATGATGTCAAAGCAATTTACTTGGGAGAACATGAACAAGAAAGCCTTTAAGATGTGTAAAGACTTGTTTTGGATGCTACCTGCATATACCTTTATTTTGAAGGTCCTGACATTGGGAAGAGATTGGATCATTGCAGATGTGCGGATGTGTTTAATAAGGTTTATTTGGAATCTGCATTTGTTTCTAAGAGGGATTCCAGTTTCTGTTTTTGGTCCTTATAGATTAAGCACATCGTTGGTACACAATTTTTATAAAATCTCTTGTTAAGAAGTATTAACTTCTAAGTTCATTTTGCAGGAAAAAATTAAGGGCAGTGAGTGCTTCTCTAAGTTACGAAAGTGGACCAGGGGAGTAAACATATTTGAGAAAAAGTACTTGCTAGTGCCAGTTCATGACAGGTGGGATCTTCGTAGTCTGTGCATTGTAATTGATCTTAAAAAAAATTATCTGCTACTTTTTAGTTTCAAACTGAGTTACCCATTGAATACTTTCAGCTCAGGACCTTTCTATCGTCTATTTGATTTCTAGGTTGCCATTGAGGCATGATGAATGATATAATAAATTGAAAGAATGGCACGGAGTGTGAGCCTTGAATGTATCAGCTCAATATTTTGATGGGTTGATTTCAATTTTGCAGTGCTCATTGGAGTTTGGCTATAGTTTGTTTTGCGATGGAGAAAGGGGATGCACCTCTTTTGGTACCCTACATACTTCATTTGGATTCCATGAGGGCAGGTCATGTGAGCGAACATGTATTTCAAGTCTTGAATAGGTATACCAGGCTTCTGATGAAAAAATTTGTCCAAAGGAAACGTTCTTGGTAGATGGCAGTGGTGTGAATACAACATTTGATAACTGGTATCCTGTTTGTTTCTCCAGTGAAAGGGAATTGCATGTTGTACTTACTGCATTCTCTATTTGTTTTCTTGTAGATTGTTAATGAAACCTGAGTAAAGTGGATTATGAGAGAGTGGGAAGGTGTTCAAGATACACTTCATATATGTTATACTAGATAAGACATGTTTTCAATCCTAAGACTGCTCTGTAGATGGTCAACAAGAGAGCTGGAAGCGTTTGGAGAGAGGAGCCCAACATGGATGATATATTGAGGGTGATCAATCGTATTCGTCAATAATGAAGCTACATATCGATTCCATTAATCTCAGTTAGTTAATCTCAGTTAGCTCTCATTTACGCCCAAGGCAATTGTCCATCATTCACAATTTGACGGCTTTAAGAAAAGGTCACTTGGAAAACTCCTCTGATTGTCACGGGTATGTGTATAAAATCCAGTTCTCATCTCCTAGGAGGCAAGCAAGAGGGATATTATAAACAAAGACTAAGGAAGTGACCATGGAGAAGAGCTAGTGGGGTCTGCATTTGCTACCCAATATAAGAGATAAGCAGTCTTTAGTTTGTGAGCTTTATTATGCTGGATACATGGGAGAGGTGTGAGGGATAGGCACAGTGACCAGCCAAAGACCAACTGGTCTTTCAATAGAGCCTTTGGGGTTGAGTCTTCCGTACTGCTCGATCTGGGGTGTCCTATCCTTGTTCAAATAGAAAACTTGTCACTCGACTGTCCGTTAAACTTTAGAGGCTAGATATGGAATACATTTTTCCTAGAGGTTAGATAATAAAGACATCCATTCTCGACTTAGCTGTTTTATGCAAAACCTTGTAGGTAAATTTAATCTCTTAAACTAGAAACACGTGTTGTCTACAAGGGCTATGACTAAAATGTCACCTTGCATCCCTGTGGTTGATAGGCAAGTTGATCAAAACTTCAAAGGCCATGGTATGCCAAAAGTATATTAGATGTCTGTTATAACGAGGCAAGTTGAGGTGCACAAGGGAACTTTTTGAAGGCTCCAAAGGCTCACATGCCCAATTCAACTTTCTTTGACATGAGTAGAATTGTGAATTGAAAGCCTAAAAATCCACTGCTGGTTACATACTAGATACTTTACATTTGCTTTAATTTTTATGCAGACTAAAGTGCTTATATGTTCTATAAGCAAAATGATCTGCAATGTTATCCCATTCAGCCATTCACCCGGGAATCTGTACGTTTGTAAATGCAAATAACCAGCAATGTGCAACAGAACAGAAAGGCACATGGTTTAAAAATTTGGAATGAAGCAAAATGATCTAATATCATCCCATTCAGCCAGCCAGGAAGCTCACCGGGGAATTTGTATGTTTGTAAATGCAAATAACATGCAATGTGCAACAGCATGGAAAGGCACATGGTTTGAAAATTTGGAATGTGTATTTAACAAGATCCTAAAAAAGTAGTACCTTAATTTAGGTAAATTTTTATCGCTTTCTCTTCTTATAGAAATATCATGCAACGTGAGTGCTCCTCAACCACGGGGACGTATGCGTGTGCTGGTTCTGACCATTTCAGCTCTTGTTGTGCAACCAAGGATTTCGTTTTGCGGGTTTCCTCTTTCGGTTGCTCTGGCTTCAAAGCCGAGTTTGCGTAACTAATCCTAGGGGTTTTAGTATTGTATTTGTTTTCAATTATAAGAAGGATCTGCTTTACAAAAGGAAAAAAATCGCTATTCCATTTCAATTTCGTTTTATGTTTGTTGACTTCAGCTATTTAGAAGCTGAGTGGAATCACATTGAACGGATTACTGGTGTTGTGGAAAGCTTCAAGGTTTCTGTCAGAAGTAGTGTTCTGAAGCGGGTTGAGGTATGCCCTCAGTTCTATATTTTTTGTTTCAAATATGTATGCATGTTGGATCCAGTTTTTTGGAGTCCTTGATAGTGACTGATCAAGGGTAACTCTAAAATGGAAACAGGTTCCATTGCAAGAAAATGAGTGGGATTGCGGGCTTTTCTTGCTTTATTTCATTGAGTGCTTTGTGCGAGATGCTCCTATGGAATTTGAACCAGGTTCAATGGATACAGTGGTAAGGACGAGTCTATTAATGTCCATTATAATATTTTGAAATATACCTCCGAAATACGAAATATTACCCGTCTGCTTGAATGCTTTGAATACAACCATTTCTGATCTAAAATGTCGAGTTTCTCTCAAAGGTTGACTGGTTTATAATACATCTTCGGCTACAAGGTTTGTCTCTGTTGCTCTATCTTTTACTGTTTATTTTCCAAATCAGTTTGGCAGGAACTGGTTTAAACCTGATGAAGCTTCCAGATTAAGGGCCTTCATAAGGAACCTTCTGGGTAATCTTTTCAAAGAAGTGAATTCAGAGAATGTTCTTGAAATTGTGATGGAAGACATGGATTGAAAGTTTTGATCATGTATTGGTATTGGCCATTATGAGACCAAATATCGGAATTGTAATATCTTCTGGTAAGCTGTTTTGTATTACATTTTCTGCTGTCTGTAATACCTAGGCTTCACTTTGGGGGTTGGATATGTTCAGGCATGTTCGTTTTTCTTACCCTGTTAGACTCAAGTCCTTCATTTCATGCAGATGCTGGCGTGGCGAATATTGATTTTCCAGCTTTTGACGTTCAGGCTTTGTGTGTAATTCACTCTCAGGCCAAATGAGTGATTGACACCTAGAACTTGGAAGTAATCTGTGGGATTATTTCTCTGGTGGAATGCGTTTTAAAACGGGTGAGTCTTAAAAACACACTTTCATCCAGCCTGTAGGGAGAACCCCAGTGCATAATGTGAATCATAAAATATTCACAATTATGAGGCAAGTGTTACAAGTAAGCTGTACAGGACATGGATTTTGTAAAAGACTGTCACAAGCCAATCCTAAAATTGTAGGATGGATTTTTGGCTTCATCATTGGAATCAGCGCAGATAATAAAAATCTGAATTAGGCACTTGAATGCTTCACAAACAGGAGTTGTGTGTATAAAATGCGAGTTGAAGTGAATATCTGAGCTTAAAATAATATGAAAATCCCTTGTGAATGTTTCTACACTAGTCTGCTTAAATGGTGAGATCCTGACAAGCATTACTTTTATGAAGAGGTGGCTGTGATGCTGGGAAGGTCATTCTCAGCATAAGATGGGAATTCTAGCTCTGAGAATGCAATGTGTTTGTGTTTGTTGCATATTGAGAGCTGATTGCTTTATTCGTGTACTATGCGTGCTTCGTGCTCGGGATACAAGCAAGGGTGGAGGAGGGGGAGAGAGCCATATCTAAACCAAAACAAGAAACTTTCATTTCTTCCATCGAACTGTATACCCTTCTCTCCTCGATCACATACTTACAAAGTTACGTATTTGGAAATCCATATACTCCAACCATCCAGACACTTCCCGTACGCCTATTCACACTAAGTCTCACACTCCTTAATCAAACCTTTCTAACCCCCCCCATGGGTACATGACCCTACACTAACTCATCTAATTGCATATCTCGGGTCAGTGACCTGATTGACATGAAACAAACCACATCTGAAAGCTCTTTCAACACCCCACCTCCCTCTGGACTCCATAGCATAGGTGGACTTACAAAACAACCCGACATAGCCTCCTACACAGTGTCATGAAAACTCGCTAACCACCCCTAGTAGAAACAAAATAAATTCACAAGAAAAAAAAAGGCAGAAAGAAATACAATTAGGAGATGTTTTTGCTTGTAAGAGTAGAAGGTAGTTGGCCTCATTCTCTCAAGATGTGTTAGGAGTGGATCCAACAGGGGAGAAATAAATGATACATCAGTAATAAATGAGAGGGGTTAAAAGGGAAAATAGAGCTACTCACACTAAAAGCTAACATCCATCGATAGAAAATAAGTCACCACGATGTTGATAAATTGCTATTAGTGATAGAGGCTTCGATGAGCACGATTGATGGACATAGGTTATGCGATCGATTAAAGCAACTCGATGTTGGAATCTTTCAATTCTAGAAGCTTCCAATTGCCTCTCCTTGTTTTCTATATCAACATGCTTGCTTCAGTCTTGCCTTTAGTGCTTCTCCCCTCTTTATCTCGGTTGATGTGCACATTGACAGGTGCGAGTGGAGGGCAGTGAAGTGTATACCAGACTCGAGCGAGGGGTGAGGGGAGAGAGAGGAAAGAGAAGGCGAGTGAAGAAGGCGAGCAGAGGGGGGCGGAGAGGAAGATGGTGAGGCAGAAGCAAGGGGAGGGGAAAGGTAGTAAAAACTTAACTTAATTAGTTCCCTCTGCCCTATCTCGTCTTCCTTTGTCAGCCTCCCCACCTGGACGTCTCTAGCCTACGGTAATTTTCTTTCAAAAATAACGAATGCCATCCAATTGATCCGAGATGAAAATTTTGTATACTTTGCAAGTTTTGAATTTTTAAGGTCGAGAAAGTGGAGACATGGAACCACCACTTCAATAATGAGGCTCTATGTTACGGTACTTGTTAGCCATGTTTCTTGGTTGAGGTTTATATTTGACAATTGCGCTGCTTGCATTAAAATGTGTGATAGTTCGACGGAATGCTTGGAGGAGTAGAATGAAAGATGGAGTTGTGAGAGACAACACGCCTAATGCGCCAATGTTTGCATGTATTGTGCCTATTGTGTCGAAGTTGTCAAACCTCTTTTGCTAGATATAAAGTATTTTCCTTCCCTCTTACTTTGGAATGCTGTCTAGTTGTAAAATGAGGAGTGTCAATCCATATGCCTCATCGTCTTATAAAGCAAAACACATTTTTCATCTCTTAATTATATGGAAGGAAGGGGTTAGGAACAAGAAGAGAAATCAACTTTAAGCGGCATTAGTGTGTTTTTGGATCTCATTTGTAGAGGTTTCAACATATAAATGAGAAGTAACTTAGGATGGTTATTCTTTGTAGTCTTCAGTCTATGTTACTAATTGAGATGTTGCAAAATGGGCTTGCCTAAATTTATATGCATCAAGTGTCTCCAGTAATAATGGGACCTTGTACATCCCTTGACGAAGTTTTCTACTTCCACATGCATACTACTTTGGCACCCTCTACATTTAGGTTAGAGTTTAGCACTTAATGGTGCTTGAAGTTGTAGCTTGCAATTTGAAAATTTTGAAGTCAAATTTTGAAGAACTTTAAAGGTCAGGTTCACCTTTTCTAGGTTCTTGTTTAAATCAAACGAGTGTCCTTGACATGCTTACCACACAATCCATACAAAATAGAGTCAACGAGTCACCTAAAAGTAGTGCAATGAAGTAGGTACTGGAAATAAGATATATGTATTAGAAATACAACGTACATTCTTTGCCACAAGAAGATGAAATTTTACATAAAGAATTCAATATTACAAATATTACAAACAAAACCACCCTTGTAATAAATTGCACACTTAACAGAGTGGTTTTGCATTCCTAAAATTGAGCTTAATTGTATATTAAGATCTATGTAGGAGGTATATGAAGATTATGTTGAATTGGTAGGTGTCCTTGAACACTTATGGGATGTTTCTTTCTAAAATTAAATTGATTTGTAATTTTATGAGTTCCTTGAGTGTTGGTCATTGTGTTCTTATACATTGCCGTATGACACCGCTATCCTTACAAAATAGGAAAATCTTATGTGAAATTTGGAGGAATACTCTTTTAGACATAGAGTTATGTGTCCGTTAGATATGAAGTTATGTTATTTTCGCTATGCATGATGCAAATGGATGCATTGGGAGGATTAGGTGGTCAAATCACTATACCTAGGTGGACAATGAATAATGATAGGGGTCCTTAACACTATATAATGAGTAATGATGTCCTTTCATTGTTTGCTTTAGATGCATTCTTTGCAAAAGCGTAAATGTCCTTAAATGTCTCATGAACTAAAAGTTCGTGAGTTTTAAATGTTCTTGCATTTTGAATTTCTAGTCTCATAAATTCAAAACACTTTTGCCTTGAGAAGGAGATCCAACTCGTCATTGTTGTGTCTTTCCCATGGCTTCCACAGGAAGAGCAGGGTATTCTCAGTATGTAGGGTTTTGAGGCTTTTTGTCACCTACAGATATATCGGTGTTGTCGTTTTTTGTATAAGTGTAGCTTAGGATCTCGGGTCATATTTCGGTGAGAGAGGTAGCCTTAAGTGTGGTAAGCAAACATAGTGCATGCATGTGTGAAAGGAACGTGCATCATCATGGTTGGGGTAATGAAGGCTTTTGCCTTCATTGGGGGTTGAAGGGTGTAGGAGGAGTTTAAGGGGTTAGAGGGAGGTTCAGGGTTTAAAAGGAGGTTCCAAGGTTCAGAGAGAGGTTCCAGAGTTTAGAAAAGGTTCAAGGGTTAGAAGGAGAATCCAGGGTTCATGGTAGAGTACATGGTGGTGGAGAACCCGTCTCCCTTGTAGATCATGGAGGTCAAGGGTTGATGAACTAAGGGTTTAGGGGAGCATAGGAGTGGGAGAGGAAGAAGGTGTAAGAGCATGGGGGGGAAGGAGAAGGGAGGAGAGAAGGGAAGAGGAGGGAGAAGGAGAGGGGAGGAGGAGGAGGGGAAGGAGGAAGAGAAAGGAGGAGGAGAGGGGAGGAGGAAGGAGGAGGAGAGGGGAGGAGGAGAAGGGAGGAGGAGAGGGAGGGGGAGGAGGAGGAGGAGGAGGAGGAGGGAGAGGATGGGTTGCAAGGTTGGAGGAGAGGGGAGGAGGAGTTTCAAGGTTAGGATATGCTTTTGGACGTGAAGTATAAGGAAGCATGGATACTTAGAGACAATTGCTTGGAATACTAAAGTAGAACTCAATACAATGTCCCCAAGAGTGTGGGCTTCATTCCATTATGGGATATTTATACAAGTTGGAGAGCTTCTCTCTCTGCATGTAAAAATTATAAGACATTCTCTCTCTAGATATAGAACTTGCATATAGAAATTGCATGTAGGAGTTGCATGCACATGTTGCATGTAGAACTCGCATGTTGCATATAGGAGTTGCATGTAGAACTCGCATGTAAAACATGCATGTAGGAATCACATGTAGAACTTGTATGTAGAACATGCATGTAGGAGTTGCAAGTATAACTTGCATGTTGTGGATTCCTAAGAGAGATTATTCCTAGCCTTATGCAAGTACAAGTAGAGCTTTGCCGCTACTCTACACACACATTCTATGCTACCTAAGTCCATGTTGGCACAGAGACAACATAGTCCTGGATCCATTTTATTATCCATCCTCGGGTTATGGCTTATTGTGATCACGAAGTTGGGATGCCATGCGTGTAATCCAGTGGTTATAGAACTTGTGTCGTGCTAGTCGATCTTGCTGTAAAGCCTTGGCAACATACAATTTTTTCTCTATTTTCAGGTAGTCTATCCACCATTTGTTCAAATAGAGATGTGGCGTGCTTCTAAGAAGATGACTCTTTGATAGAGTTGGCTTGTAATTTGAGCATCGATCTGTTCATTGGGATTGAAACTGAGTGGAGGCAAATGGTAGTCGATGTGGCTGGGGATCTCCAGAATGTATTCCAATGTTTTGCAGAAGATAGCACTTTGGTGAAGGATGTGGTTAATGTTGTCGCACATTATTTGCTCATGCTGTTGAAGTGCTCGAATCAGTGTGCCTTGGATATTCCATTCTACACCAGAGTATGACTCGATCATTGGCCAATTAATGGTGCGATCTTGACTCAAAGTGTATATGTTGGCTTCCCATCTGTGACGTCGTGGAAATGCATATAGAACTTGGGATGGGTTTTGAGACATGGAGGTGCCCACATGTACTCTTTCAAGAAGATTACATCAAAGATCTTGGGATGGTGCCAATCGGGTTGGGGATCCAACTTGCATACCCAATCTTCACTAACTTGATGCTGACGAAGGTTGGTAGGAAAGTTGTCCAGGGTTCATTCACCTCGAGTCTTCATATCAGGATATTTGCCTAAAAAATCCTTGATGGGGTTACTAGAAAGTGGTATCACATCAAAATCATACCCATCATTAGAATTTGGCATGGGAGTGCGAATTGGATTATATTCAAAATCAAATACTGGGTCATTTTCTACTCTGATGGCAGCTCAATTAGTGTCGGAGGTGATGACGGGGTAGGGAAAGAATCTGGGGACATGGGGGAGAAATATGGAAGAGTATTAGTTGTGGAAGGGGAATCAGAGGGGAGGGGGGGAAGAATTGCAAAAATGGTTTGAGCAGCTTGGTAATCCTCGAGGGTACGATAAGGGAAGGGAAGAAGCTAGGTTTGAGGGGCTCGTAAGTTTGTGACTGTTGGGTTAGTTAAAAGTGGTGAGAGACATGAGCAAAGAGATGATGAAGGGAGTAGATGTTAGGCTAGAGCTCAGGGAAGGTTAAGATGGTGGTAGCAGCAAGGGTAAGTGATGTTATGAGGCTGGCATAAAGAGTGGTTAGATATAGAAAGTTGGATGTGAGATAGGCCCTATCATCTTTCGACACTTCTTTTTGTTGGTGCAGATCATCAGCTGCTTTGCAAGGGTGGGATGTCGGTTATGTCATACCTTGCAAATAATAGTGATGGCCTTTGTAGCAATGGCAAAAAACCAGCAATAACCCTGAGGGGAGGACTACCCATGAGCTATACATATGCGATGAAAGCATCCATCTTGAGAGGTATAAACCTGGCATGTGTAGACAGGTAGAAGATATTTTTCTCATCTTCGGACTAGTCTTGGCAAATTATGCATAGAGTTTTGGTCCCTATGGAACGTTCCAATTTGATTGTTGAATGAGCAGATATGATCTTGATTTGGAGTTGCTTCCATTGGAAAAGCACTCGTGCTTTGAGGTGATCTTCCGCTTGTAGAGCGGTCACAAGCTCTTGGTACACCACCGTTGTGCATTGTAGTGGGACTTCATTAGTATTGTCTTCCATTGCCTCATTGTTGTGCACTAGTAATTGGAGTTCAAGCTTGGAGGTGATTATCTTTTGGGATTGCATCTCATCCATTTTTTCTTTATATTTATGGTAGATGGATATATATGCCTCCTTCAGCTTTTTCATTTGCAAGGTGACCTGCGCTTGTTGAGGAATGACTTCAATGGTATTGGACCATTGGTCCAAGGCTTGTGCTTGAGAAGTGCTGGCCTCTTTAGTGGTAGCAAGTTGATCCTTTAAGATTCGGCAGTCCCTTGTAAGCTCTTCAATACTGAACGTGCGTATTGCCAAAGACTGTTGCATGTCTTCAAAATTTTTTTGACAAGCTTGGAGCTCTTCTTCTTTGTGGATTAGAGTGAGTCGAGCTTGTGCTGGTTCCTCTGTCTACTGAGCATGTGTGGAGGTCAAGTAGTCATAGGAGGTCTGTAGAATTGCCGTAGCTTGTACTATTGCTATCAGTTGTATTTGGCTTTGGTGGAGGTTGGAGGTCACATCCCTCAGTGCCTTCTCTTGAGCTTGGAGAGCTTGATTCATGCGTACTTTTTCAACCTTTTTCTCATCTATCTGCACCTGAAGTGCCCTGACCTTTGGTGACGATTCCATGGAATTGGTCTTTGATTGCTGCTGTAGTCTATCTTTCCAATTTTCTTGCATGTTCATCCTTGGCCAAGCTAGTGAAGAGTTTTGACATCTAGAGCATTTGGCTATCTTGATGATGGAGAATGACAGACGGTGACGTGGATTGGCAATATTGTTGATACAATTGGTGCCCATGTAGCCATCCTAATGATTTTGTAGTACTTGTTGGGGGTTGTTCGAATGGTAAGTCCATCACTTGGGTATAGTAGTCATTTTGTTAATCTAGCACTAGCTCCCTTGTGGCTCAAGGATTGGCATGGCATTGATGGGTAGTGGTGGTGCCATTGTAGCCTCAGGCTCGGGTTACTGCTGCTATTGTTGGAGATATATTGGTTGCACTTGTGCGCCGAGCTAAAGCATATCATGGGGCAATTTCTCAATTCCGACCTCCAGAATAGGCATTTCTTCTAAGATATCTGCATTTGCCAATGTGATAGTAGGAGAAGTTGGTGATGGCTCCCATGCTGGTGAGAAGCGAATGTTCAAATCCTCAATAGGTTTTGGTAACTGGGGCAGAGTCATTTCTATTTTTGTAGCTCTTTGGCAAGCCTTGTAGGGTATTTTGCACCTTGTGTTGGGAGTGACAAGGCCCTTGGAATTACTGTACTATTGAGGATATGTTGAGTGGGATTTGATGTACAGTGATGGTGCCGTACTTGCCAAATTGTGCATTGCTAGAGTGATGTATGTGGTCATCGTAGGATTGTCCTCCAAGGATTTTAGGCTCTCATACAAACTTCCCAGACCCCTTTGCTCTAAGAAATATGCTGTTGCATTGGAAAGAGCATAAGTCGATGTAGGTGGGCACACAAGTTTCAAGGACTAGGCCTCTTCAATGGTTGTGTAGGCCGGTGGTGCCTGGGGTGGCATTCGTTCTTCTTGGGTTTCCATGTCATGCATAAAGTCCTCCTCAGAGTTATTGGTCTGAACCACAAATGCCTGTAGTCACCGTGGTTGAGAGGAGGTAGATGGATGTGAACTCTCGAGGGGGTCTCGTGGCTGAGGTAGTGGGCTCTTTCTTGGCATCCTCTTTAGTGGCGACATTGTTTCTGAACCTACATCCATGTTCATATGGTGTACCATTGATCATTAGATTAGTTGGTATGCAGGTATGACATTTGTGTGTGTATTGTGAGAGAACTTATTTTTACACATGCTTTGAGAGTGTGGAATGAAAGTGTGTGGCACAATTATTCATGCAATCGACTATGTGTTTAAGTGAAAGCGTGTGAGTGCACGTGACCTAGTAACTAGGTAGGGACTAACTATATGGTTTTTTTATTGTTGCTAGGATTTCATAGGACAGCTAGGACTCAGGCATGACTTCTGAGCCCTAGGTTGAAATTGGTTGATGCTACCTATATGTGCAAAGACATACATATCCAAGTAAGTGCTCATGATACAATCTAAGGAAGACTTGGGTTTTCCAAATTTTCATTTTTGTCGGGGATGGCTTGCGTGTTGAAGTAGTAGCGCTTTAGTTGGCTCCAGTTTATGGTTGTGTTGAATTGGACTCCATCCAATGTTTCTAGCAGCACAGCTCCGATGGGATTCATTATCTTACTCGGTAGGGTCCTTGTCCTAGATACTTGAGTTTTTCCTTGTGTACTTTGGCATTGTATAACAAGACCAAGTCACCTCCCTTGATGTCTTTGGCTTTAAGATTCTTGTCAAACCATGCCTTTCTTCTGCGTTTTTTTATTGTCATGGCATGGTAGGCGACACCTGTTATCTCTGTATGCTTCTCCAATTGATAGAGTCTTTCTTTCAAGGATGCATGATCTCCCATGTGTTCCTATACTATTATGCGTAGGCTTGGTATTACAAATTCTAGTACGACCATAGCTTCGAGGACGTAAACTAAATAAAAATGTGTATTCCCTGTACTGACCTTGAGTGCGGTTCGGTATGCCCATAAGGCTGCATTTAGTATCTCTGCCCAATTAGCACGCTGTGGTTCTACTACCTTGGTGAGGATGATGCATAATATTTTGTTGGTAGATTCGGCCTATCCATTCCCTTTGGGATAGTAGAGTGTGCTTTTTCTATGGATTACCATAAAGCCAAAAAAGAGTTCTTGGATTACCTCATTGATAAAACGCATGCCTCTATTTGACACAATTTCAATGGGGCATCCAAACTGGTTGATCACATTATTGTATAAGAATCTTGTTGTGCTTCTAGCATCTGCCTTTTTGACTGCTTTAGCTTCAGCCCATTTTTTAAACTAATCAATGGTGGCCACAATGATGTAGCATGTCTGTGTTCCCTTACTGTTGGATGGATGGGATCCACATAGTCAATCCCCTATTTTTCAAATGGTTTTTGTGCAACAAATGTTGTTAGGGGATTGAAGTCTTTGTGTTGGGGTTTGTTGGTCCATTGGCATACATTGCAAACTTTGACATATTCATAGGCATCTGCCCAAAGTATTGGCCACCAATAGCCTGCGAGGACTTTTCTTGCTGTGGTTTCCCCTGGGAAGTGTCCTCCTACAATGCCTTCATAAAATTCACTCAAGATTGGCATGATATCATGAAGCATTACACATATTCTTAAAACCTAGTTCTTGCCCATCTTGTATAGTTTTCTAGCAATGAGTTGATAGGGTGCAACTTTTAAAATTAGTTTTCTGGCATCCACTGCTTTCATTTCAAGGGTGTTCTTCCTGCCATTAAGTACCCAATGATATCTTCACATTAATCTAGAATAGCATCTATCTAAAATAGTGTAGCATCTGGCAAGTCATCTTCTACTCCAGCGGCTTCTTCTCCCAACTTTACATGAGACATGTGATTGGCAATGTAGTGTTGGTGGACACCTTTGCGGACCACTATCTTGAAGTTGAATTCTTGATGCAAGTGGAGCCATCTGGTTACTCTTCCTGTTGTACATGGACGGTTCACAAGATAAAGCAATGCTTGATGGTCCATGTAAAAGACAAAATCATTTGGCAATAGATAGTGCTGAAATTTATTAGCACTATACACCATTGCTAGGGCTTCTCTTTCTGTGGTGGTATAGTTGGTCTCTGCATCATTGAGTTGTCGCGATTGGCAAAGTAGAATGGGTAGTCTTTCTTATGTTCACCAGGTTGACAAAGCATACTTCCAATTGCATACTTGGATCCATCAGTATGAATATGAAAATCAATATCCCAATTGGGAGATATAAGGATGAGTGTTATGATTAGGTGCCACTTTAAAAGCTCAAAGGATTGGTCAGACTCTTCTATCCATAAGAATTCCACTAATAATTTGTAAAGTGGTCTTGCTATCATGGCATACCCCAAGATAAATCTTCAATAATAGTTGGCATGTCCCATAAAGGCCTGTACACCTTTGGAATTTGTAGGAGGAGGCAATTCCATGATGATTTTGATTTTGTCCATGTCATTTGCAATCCCATGTTGAGAAACGATGTGTCCCAAAACAACTCCGTGGGTGACCATGAACTAGCATTTTGTTGGATGCTATACTCCCTACATTTGATTAGAACTGCTTCAAGACATCTGAAGTCGTCTTTTTTGTTTGAATGGATGCACAAATCATCCAAGAACACCTATAGAAACGTATTTAAAAATGACTTAAAAGTTGTGAACATGACTCTTTGGAATGTGGCCGGGGCATTACAAAGGCCGAATGGCATGACTCTTTAGGCAAATATACCCCATTCTATAGCAAATGCTATTTTGGATTGGTTTGCAGGAGCGATTTGCACTTGGTTATAGCCACTGAAGCCATATAAGAAGCTATATATCTCGGAACTTGCAACCTTTTCCAACACTGTTTCTGTTAAGGGTAGGGGATAGTGATCCCTAATTGTGGTGGCATTCATATTCTTTAAGTTTACGCATATTCTGAGCTTCTTGTTGTGTTTAGGCATAATGATAATGGGTGAAACATCAGTGTGCTCTATCTCATAGATGAATCTCGCATCTAAGAGTTTTTCCAATTTGTCATCATAAACCATAGTGCCATACTTTTGGATTTGTTTAATAAGGTCCACATACCTTAGGGTGGGCACCTTCCCTTATAGGTATTGTGTGTGCTGCCACATTTGGTGAAATTCCTTTCATCTCCTTGTATGACCATGTTAGGCAGTCTCGGTATTCCATTAGGAGTGCTTTGAGCTTGGTTTCATCTTCCTGTTAAAGTTGTTTTCCAATGAAAACCAATTTTGCTTCCTCCCCTTCAAGGGCGAGGTTTATTGTTTGAGTTTTTGCCGGTCTCTCATAGATTAGAGTTTCTCCAATGCTATCGGTTTCTTGAATCTCAGATTCTCTTAGTGGTCTTGGCATTGCTATGGGGACACTACTAGTGTAAATCTTGAAGTACTCTGGCACTTCTCGAAGATCAGCCTCTGATGGTGTTGAACTAGCCTGACATGTGCTATGGGTACTAGGTGTCATAGTATTATTAACCAATTTTTTAGGCTCTTGGGAACTTTCTTTTTCTGAAGTCTCTTGATCGAACTTCATCCGCACATGTGGCTTATACTTTCGAAACTTCTTACGTTACAAATTGTGGGGTAACTTTTCCACTGGTAAGGTTTACCACAATTAAGGGTTCATTTGCTGTGCATACTCCTTCAAGTCCATTAGGGGACCATTCAAGAGGAGGTGGCTCAAATTTTAAGGGAATTGGCTTTGCAAGATACAATTTGACAATCCTTGTTTGGGCTCATTCGAATTCATTAAAGTGTTCAGCCTTGGCTTTGCAGCGATATCCTCCTTCAGCTTTCTTGTAGGATCTTCTACTTTTATTCAACTTTGGAGTTTTAATTTTGGGAAGCTCGACTACCATTAGGGCATGCATATTGGCTAAGTCATTGTCAAAGACTTGATCTTCAAATTGAGCATTCTTAACCTCAATTTCAAGGTCCCAAGGAAAAAATGAGTCCTTATTGGTATGGGTACCTTCTTTAGGTTCATTATTCCACTTGAGATCAACCATAAAGAATGGCGCATCTAGATCAATTGATTCTTCATGTGTGAGTGCAGGATCTACCTGCATGACCTTAGCATAAATCTGCGAGAAGATGGGATCTAGTGAATGGCCATTGTCAATGGTTGCTAATGCTTGTATCCAATTATTGACATTGCTTTGTGTATCGCCCATTATGGCATGATGTTGCAGTGGAGCTACTTTGCTTGAGATAGTTGTTGAAGAGGTTTCATCCAACACTCTAGGCACAATTGGTTTTATTGCTCCTATTCCCACATTGATACTTACTGCGGCGTTGCGATTTTGGATTGTCAGTCTATCAGTTCTCGAATCATGGAGGATTGATGCTTCACGCAACCAAGGACATCCCAGCAAGATTTGATAGGTTTTATTGGGGAGATCCAAGATTGTGAATTGAAGGGAAATGCGGACTCCTGCGACTTTTGTTGACACGCCATTCACTATTCCTAAGGGCTTTACCCGTGAATCATCGGTAAGGCATATGTTGAAATTAGCCTTTTGCATTGGGGGGAGACTCCATTCATTATAGAGCTCCTTGGATAGGACATTTACACTTGCTCCACGATCCACAATGGCTTGGACTTCATCATATGCCTTATGGATGAAAGGCATGGTGATGTTACGTATGTCATCTCTCTCACCCGTCCGCACAAGGATATCTTCTATGTCTTTGATAGGTGGAGGGGGATTTATGAGTTCAATCTAGCCTTTGAAACTCTCCTAGAGATTGAGACAATTTCGTAATAGGATTCCAATGGGAATTGACACATGGTAACTTAGAATGCTAGAGAGTGCGGCTCCTTCAAATTGGCATGGCGGTACATTATGTTGGAGGTTTTGTTGTTGGGATAGAGGCTCGAGTACGATATCCATACTTAGTGGGGCCAAGTCAGGGATTGGATCTTGTGCTTGATTCTCAGCCTCAAATTGAGATTATTCCTTTTATACCCATTGTTGTGTGGGGGTTAAAGGTCACTGTGCCTTTACCCCAGTTATGTACAATACTCAAACACATATATAAATGAATGAAAAAGAAGATTAGGGTGGTTCTGCACCCACCAAAACTTGTGTGGCTCTCTGTCTCTCTCTCTCCTTCTTTCGTTCTTGCTTCCATTAGGAGCACTCTCAACTGGTATCAGAGCTCGGGTGATCTAGCTGAGCATGCGTGAATGCTTGGAAGTCAGCAGCTCTATGGGAGGAAGGAGAAGCTCTGTGGGAAGCTTTGTGGGTGACTTTACTTGCATTTGAGTGTTCAGAGACCTTGGAGGAACATTTGGAAAAGTCACTTTGGTTTTGCGAAGTGGTTTTGAGAGCCTGTTAAGTGTTTTCAAAGAAAAAGTCGTTTTTTGAGCTTTTCTCTATTCCGTTCGATGATAGAGACTCTGTATTGACTTGTAGAGGCAACTATTGCTTGCTTTTGGTATCCACTTCACTTCAAGAGCTTGGAAACACCTTCATTCTTGAATCTGGGATCATTTCATTGGATTTCTGACTCACTGTGTTAGTTTCTGCGTTTTTCTGCCCGGGTGTTGGAACTCAAGTTTGGAGCAACCATTTGCAGATCCGTCCATTCCGGCAGACTCAGGAGGTGCTAAAACTTCTATGTTGCTCATCATTTGCACTCCAGTGGAGCTTACAAACAGCTTTGTTTCCAAAAACGTTTTTTAGTCCATGTGTTGGACCTAGTGATTGAGACCACGGTTTCCAAAATTGTCTATCCCATTGTGTTCCAAACGCCCAAAAACCCCTACCTATCAGTTCTTGCACGATTCGGTGGAGTATTTTCAGAGTTATAGATCTCTGTGTATTCGATTTCGTCTCTCTGTTATGCATTTTTCATTCTAAGGTTTTGAAACCTTAGATTTATGCCACATGGCAGTGGATAAGTGTTGACTCCCATTTCTCACTCATCGGTTGGGATGTTGGAGTTCCGGTAGAAGAGAGATATTTGCAGATTTTCTTGTTGAGTCCAATTATGCAATGGCACCCATGTTTTGTTGCATTTGAGGTTCTATTTTTAGTAGCAGTCTTTTCCGTGGGACCATGATTTCTTGAGCATACTGTGACATGAAGTTGGGGGTAATAAACTTCACGCACCTCTTCACTTCCTGCTGTTTTTGAACTGACAACCAAAGATATTTATCATTGAGAATGGGACATTAGAAAAAAGCTTTTATGCCAAGATACCACACCATACTTTTCTCCCTCAGATGAGAATGAAGATGGTAACATCCCAAGTGATGTTGTAATCAAGCATAGGGAGAAGGAAAGGATCAGCAGAGGCCATAATCTCAGCGAGCCGGTCTACACCAAAGAGAAGAGTGATACGTTGTTGAAAGAAGATCTTGTGGCTCAACGTAACATGAACTAATATATATTGAGGAGTTTGAAGGGGTTGATTAGGTCGGATGGGTAGATTCCGAGGAAACATTGCACCTCCTTCATAGACACCTTTACACTTAGCTCAAAACACTCTACAAACTATCATTAGACTCAAAGGCCTATAACTTTCAGTAGAGACATGATATCAGAGAATCAAGCACACAAAGAGATGCGTCTTGAGATGGGCTTCACGCTGATATAAGTTTCATTAAAAACAGACAGACGATTGAAGAGATATGGACAGTTTACTGGAAGGGGGTAAAAACTGTCATGAAAACAGACTTTTAAACACACAGACTCATAACTTTTTGCAGCAGTATCTGATTCAAGATCTAAGCATCTAGAGACATGCGGCTTAAAGAGAGCTTCGCGCTGATATATGTTTCATAAGAAACAGAGAAGCGGCCAAAAAGTTATGGACAATTTACTAGATGGGGGTAGAAACTGTCATGAAAACAGACTATCAGACACAGAGACTCATAACTTTTTGCAATAGTATCTGATTCAAGATCTGATCACACATAAACATGCGCTTGAAGAGATCTTCGCGCTGATATAAATTTCATTACAATCGGACTATCGAGCAGAAAGTTATGAGTAAAAGAGTCTCATAACTTTTTGCAGCAGTATCTGATTCAAGATCTGATCACATATAAACATGCGCCTTGAAGAGAGCTTTGCGCTGATATAAATTTCATTACAATCGGACTATCGAGCAGAAAGTTATGAGCAAAACATAACAGGGAGTCAAACTATCATAAAAACTACCTTTCACCCAGGCTAATTTCGCCTGAGCAAGATGCTCCCCCAAGACTCCACGTTCATCAACGATCCACCCCTCGGATTTCGCCTAGAATAGGGTAAGAAGCTTGCATGGTGGCTCGGGAAACAGATGGACCATGTGTGCATAGTGAGCAGCTGAAAGAAATAACTTTTAAGGCTTTGAAAGAAAGAAAAGGGAAGAGACACTCAAGAGAGAGAGAACCTGAAGTGACCTTCGTTACAAATAGAGTGAGAATCCACTCCAACACTACAAATACAAGGGAGAAGAAGAGGTTTCATATATACAAGAGGGAGCGGAAGCTCCAAGACTACTCATAGAGAGAGAATAAATTAGAGAGAGATGGACTCAAGAGTCTACATAAGAGAATATCTACAAGAGGGAGAGAAGGCTCATGGAAGAGGCTTGGGGAAACTAGAGCTACAGCAACATGAAGGTCAAATATAATAGCGTTGAGTGAGGAGAGGAGGGCTCCTTTTATAGAGATTTTGTTACCCTCCTTCACCCATTTACAATTGCTGCCTATAGATTCCTTTCCCCATCAATCACATAAGCACGTATGTCACCATCCATGTCCTTTTTGGCTACTCTTGCCATGTGTCCTATCAAAAGATGCTCAAGACTCTTAAAATATTGAGAAACTCAAGAGTCTCCTCACATGGAGCCCATAGGGACCCTCTCTTTTCCACATGTCCACATCCTCCTTATTCCACATAGGAGTTCTAAAAGGATTCCTCTTGACTTCACACTCCTCCACATGCCTTCCACATGCTTGGCATGTGGCCTGTCTTATATTATTGGAACACATGGACATGAGCCCACCTCTTTATATGACTCACTCTTCCTATTTTCTAAAAAACTCATAATATCCCATACACAAATAACTCTCACCCCATACCAAGGTATTTATAATTCATACCTATGGTATTTACAATGAGCCATTCCACTCATCCTCTCCATCCCATACAATATCATACAAAATAGAAATAAGTGAGAGCCGCTAGGCTATCACTTGATACTCAAACTCTTATCAAAGATAGAGAAAAACAATACCAATGCCAAATTAGAAATATCAATTTTTGGCATCACATCGTTCCCCCCCCAACAGATCCTCTCTAGTATAGAGAGGGTCTGCTGGCCCTCAAGGTGGTCGAGCATAGAAGAATTTAAGGCGATACTCATTGGTGCGTCCGGGTATCACCATGCCATGAACCTCCTCAAGCTGACAGGTTCCATTCGTGAACTTCTTTTTGACTCAATATGGTCCCTCCCATCGACCGATAAACTCCTTATGGAGGCGTGGCCAAAAGTATCCTGCATTAAGAATTCTCCTAGCTGTGCTTGCTGAAGCAAAATGACCAGAGCATTCATGACACATTTCTAGTATTCTCCTAGTCTCCATGGGATGGACCACCCGATGGAGCACCTTATCTTTTCCCAATTTATAAAGAATGTCATCAACAATAGTATAGGGACAAGCCTTCCTTACCAATCTTTGCTTCTGTTGTGGAGTTAACCCTCGAGGAAACATGCCTTCTTCCACATATTGCTGAACATCTTGCAGTTCCGGCCATCCAGTGTCCACCCCCCGGTCTTGTACTACAATGGCTTGAGTAGCTAACTCATCTGCCCTTTGATTTTCTTTTCTGTTTATATGAACAAACTTGCAAAAATCAAACTGACTACATAGTGCCATAGCCTTTTGATTAAGCTCCTTTAAATGAGGACTTCTTGTTTTATAATGCCCTTGCATTTGCTTTATAATAAGTTGAGAATCTCCTCTTACTTCCAATTCTTTAACTTGACTTTGAAGACAACCCTCCAAACCAAGAATCAAAGCATTATACTCAGCTGCATTGTTAGTTGTGATACCTGGAAGTTCTTGTCCTCTTGCCCATACCTCTTGACCTTCAGGATTCATCAAGACTATCCCCCCGGCTCCTTGTTGGCATGAAGGACTAAAAGCCCCATCAAAATACAAAACAAAACCTGTTGGTGGTGTATCCCTTTCATCTTTAATGTTCTCCTTACATTTCTTTTCTCCTCCTAGGTCCTCCTGCCCTGTGAGCAAATCTGCCATAGTGGACCTAGTGGTATTTTTAGTGACAAAAGAGAAAGAGAACTCTTGAAGCTCTGACAACCATTTTGCAAATCTCCCCCCAGGATTAGGCTTGCGAACTAGATATGCTAATACAGACTGAGAGGTAAGGAAGAAAAATGGTCGAGGTAATAAATTGGAGCGAAACTTTCTGACGGAAAACACCAAAGAGAGAGCTTGCTGCTCCATTTCTTCATACCTTGTTTCCACATCTGTAAGCTATCGGCTGGCATAATAGATGGGTTGCATTCTACCTGCCTCTCCTTTTTTTAGTAATACAGCACTAACTGAATGCAAAGATACACTTAGATTTACATAAAAGTCTTGAGACCAATCAGGGGGCTTCAATATTGGGCCCTTACTCATGGCCTCCTTAAGTAGCTGGAAAGACTCTTGTTGCTCCACACCCCATTGGAAAGAAACTCCTTTTCTTGTCAACAAGTACATGGGATGCACTATCTCTGTGAAATCATCACAAAAGCGTTGATAATACTTGCTCTTTCCTAGAATTTTTCGAACACCAGTGACACTCTCAGGACTTGGCAATGCCATGATTGCTTGAACCTTGTCAGGATCCATTTGCAAGCCTTCTTCAGACACAATATGGCCCAACAAGGCTACTTTTGTTTGAGCCAAATGACACTTGCTAGGATTTAGACACCCTTTTGCTTCATCAATCCTAGCTAAGGCCATCTTTAACTTCTCCATGTGATCTATGTGCCGAGAATAAATGCAAAAATCATCCAAAAAGACCCTTATGAACTTTCCCAAGTAAGGCTCAAGAACTTGACTCATGAACCTTTGAAATGTAGCTGGTGCATTGGTCAACCCAAAAGGCATCACTCTGTAAGCAAAAACTCCCCAAGGTGTGACAAATGATGCTTTCTTTTGATCTTCCTCCCGAATACAAATTTAAAAGTACCCAGAATACCCATCACATACAGAATACATCTCATGCCCTTCTACTTGGTCTAGTATTTCATCTTGGAATGGCAAAGGAAAATGATCCCTCTTAGTGCATGCATTCAAAGGACGAAAGTCCACACAAACTCGCCACTTATTTCCTTTCTTTGGTGTGACAACTACAGGAGATATCCATTCTGAATCATCAACAGGAAAGATGAATCCCGCCTCAAGTAGTTGTGTTACCTCTTTCTTTAGTGCCTCAGCTTGGATCACCCCCAATCGCCTTAAGCGTTGCACAACTGGCTTGCTTTTTGGCTTCAACTCAATCTTGTGCTCCACAAGAGAGACTGGTCGAACCTGTGAATAGCTTGTTGCAAAGAGACATGGAAAATCATCTGGCATATCCAAGTACTGGAGCTTCTCACTACCTGATAGAGAATCACCAAGAAGCTCTTCATTGTGTTGGTGTCGTTTAATGTGCTCCACATCCTCCACATGAAGTGTCTCTACAGGATCTTCTTCCACCACCACCTTGTTCCTTCCTGACTCATCCCGATCAGCACCAAGACAAAGACCAAAGGCCACTCCTTCCACCTCAACCTCTGAGTTGGACTCCTCGGAGCTACACTCTGTCTCTTCTTCTTCGTCGGTTAAGTCAGAGCTTGAACTCTTTGATGTTGAAGACTCCTCCTTGACAACTTCCTTTTTGTGGCTTTTGATGTTGTAGCGCACCTTCTTATCATTTCCCTGTAAAATCAATTCTCCAGTATCCCACTTTTGAACAGCCTTCACCTTGCGTAGCCAAGGCCTTTCCAAAATCAATGGATAGGCACGTGCATCTGGCTTGGTTGGGATCACCTGAAAAGTAGTTGGCACAGAAATTCCACATACATCCACTTCTAGATTCTTCACAACTCCCAAGGTCTTAACCCTAGTGTTGTCAGCCAATTTGATACGATAAGGAGAGGTAGTACTATAGTATTTTAAATCATCATCTATCATGGTCTTCTCACTCATGACATTAATCAGAAATCACTTGAAGCATTAACCAAATGCAATTTCAAATCAGCAAACTCTGCCATCAATTGGGAGATATTATGATCTTACTCAGAGGACTTTGGTACCTGAGGAGTGCCCACCATTACCTCCACCTTAGAAGTTGAAGCTGTTGAAGACACAAAAGAGGATTCGATCTTTAGAGAAGCTTCTTTCTTGGTCGCAATGCGAAGTGCCTCCACGTATGTTGTTGGATCTTTACTCATTACTTTTGAGCGAAGACGAGGCTCTAAAGCCATAACAAATTTGCTCATCTTTAAGTGCTCCATCCCTAAGAGACTTTAAGGGGCCGATGATGTAGATGCCACAGCTCGCAAAGTTGCCCTTTCATACTTTGTCCATAAAGTTTCATATCGGATTGCCAATGCAGAGACCAACTCACCCTCTCCTTGATAGAACCGGTCCAACTGCAACATCAAAGCATTTGGTGACTCCACTGCCCCAAATCTCTGCTTCATTGCTGCCACCACTTGGTCCCAGTCCTCCTTGGTAGAGTTCGGCAAGGTCTCATGCCAACTCAAGGCTACACCTTCAAGAAAATCAGGCAAAATCTCCGCCCGATCCTTCATGGACCATCCAGAAAGCCGGCATCCTCGAACAAAATCCCGAAGATAAGTCTCTGGGTCTTCCCCTTGGGTCCCTCGAAACACTGGAATCTTCACCATGATGAAACACAAAAAGGAAACACCAAGATCCAAATAATATCCCAAACAAGATCCGAACAAGATCCCACAGAGCCTTAGTATACCGAGACCAACTTATTATGCATAACCACTTGTTGAAAACCCTCCACAATGTGATCCTCAACAAAATCTTCAAAAATAAGTGACCAACCAGCACCATGAAATCATTGTGTAAGCTTCAAGATATTGTACTCTTCATCATTTGCATAGCAAAAGAAGTTGAAAGCATTAAGAATCACCACTCCACTGTTATAGTCGAAAACTACCCAAAGACTCAACTCTTCTTCACACCAAACTGCCAGTGCAAGGAACAATCCCCAATCTATCATTGTGCCTGCTGCCGGCATTGTCGATTCACCAACATATTCAACAGTGCAAACATAAAGGATATAATCATGGTGACTGTGCAAATAGCTTGAGCATCACCTTCACAGTCTTCAAGTTCTCTTAAACAGGTTGCAATCTCTTCTAACGGAGTTCTTCTAGGCATCTTCTTTATCTCATCAAAACACATGCCTCTTCTAGGCATAACATGCAATCAAGTACATTCCAGACCGTTTAGTAAGGTGGGATGAATCCAATACCAAATGTACCTATCGTCTCCACCAAAAGATGTGACATGAAGTTGGGGGTAATAAACTTCATGCACCTCTTCACTTCCTACTGCTTTCGAACTGATAGCCAAAGATATTTATCATTGAGAATTGGACATTAGAAAAAAGCTTTTATACCAAGATACCACACCATACTTTCCTCCCTCATATGAGAATGAAGATGGTAACATCCCAAGTGATGTTGTAATCAAGCATAGGGAGAAGGAAAGGATCAGCAGAGGCCATAATCTTAGCGAGCCGGTCTGCACCAAAGAGAAGAGTGATACGTTGTTGAAAGAAGATCTTGTGGCTCAACATAACATGAACTGATATATATCGAGGAGTTTGAAGGGGTTGATTAGGTCGGATGGGTAGATTCCAAGAAAACATTGCACCTCCTTCATAGACACCTTTACACTTAGCTCAAAACACTCTACAAACTGTCATTAGACACAGAGGCCTATAAATTTCAGTAGAGCCATGATATCAGAGAATCAAGCATATAAAGAGATTCCCTTGAGATGGGCTTCGCGCTGATATAAGTTTCATTGAAAACAGACAGACAGTTGAAGAGATATGGATAGTTTACTGGAAGGGGGTAAAAACTGTCATGAAAACAGACTGTCAAACACAAGGACTCATAACTTTTTGCAGCAGTATTTGATTTAAGATCTAAGCACCTAGAGACATGCAGCTTAAAGAGAGCTTCGTGCTGATATATGTTTCGTTAGAAACAATGTTTCGTAAGAAACAGAGAAGCGGCCAAAAAGTTATGGACAATTTACTAGACGGGGGTAAAAACTATCATGAAAACAGACTGTTAAACATAGAGACTCATAACTTTTTGCAGCAGTATTTGATTCAAGATCTGATAATAAACATGTGTCTTGAAGAGAGCTTCGCGCTGATATAAATTTCATTACAATCGGACTATCGAGCAGAAAGTTATGAGAAAAACACTAACAGGGGGTCAAACTGTCATAAAAACCCACCCAGGCTAATTTCGCCTGAGCAGGATGCTCCCTCAAGACTCCACCTTCATCAACGATCCACCCCTCATGGATTTCGCCTAGAACAGGGTAAGAAGCTTGCATGGTGGCTCGGGAAACAGATGGACCATGTGTGCACAGTGAGTAGCTGAATAGAAATAACTTTTAAGGCTTTGAAAGAAAGAAAAGGGAAGAGACACTCAAGAGAGAGAGAACCTGAAGCGACCTTCGTTACAAATAGAGTGAGAATCCACTCCAACACTATAAACACAAGGGAGAAGAAGAGGTTTCATACATACAAGAGGGAGCGGAAGCTCCAAGACTACTCATAGAGAGAGAATAAACTAGAGAGAGATGGACTCAAGAGTCTACATAAGAGAATATCTACAAGAGGGAGAGAAGGCTCATGGAAGAGGCTTGGGGAGACTAGAGCTACAGCAACATGAGGCCTAATGGTGGAAGAGATTCTGATGAACAAGGGAGAGGAGGGCTCCTTTTATAGAGATTTTGTTACCCTCCTTTACCCATTTACAATTGCTGCCTATAGATTCCTTTCCCCATCAATCACATAAGCACGTATGTCACCATCCATGTCCTTTTTGGCTACTCTTGCCATGTGTCCTATCAAAAGATGCTCAAGACTCTTAAAATATTGAGAAACTCACGAGTCTCCTCACATGGAGCCCATAGGGACCCTCTCTTTTCCACATGTCCACATCCTCCTTATTCCACATAGGAGTTCTAGAAGGATTCCTCTTGACTTCACACTCCTCCACATGCCTTCCACACGCTTGGCATGTGGCCCGTCTTATATTATTGGAACACATGGACATGAGCCCACCTCTTTATATGACTCACTCTTCCTATTTTCTAAAAAACTCATAATATCCCATACACAAATAACTCTCACCCCATACCAAGGTATTTATAATTCATACCTATGGTATTTACAATGAGCCATTCCACTCATCCTCTCCATCCCATACAATATCATAGAAAATAGAAATAAGTGAGAGCCGCTAGGCTATCACTTGCTACTCAAACTCTTATCAAACATAGAGAAAAACAATACCAATGCCAAATTAAAAATATCAATTTTTGGCATCATAATACCTTATGCAGATCACTGTGGTTGTAATTTGAGCCATGTGCGCTCATTCGTGGTGTGCATTGGGTTGCAGTGGATGATTTATAGGCTATTTGGATGCATTGCGATCCTTATTGGATGCATTGATAGGCCTAGATTGCCTTGTGGGATGCTATTTTTAGGGACGCTTTGCACATGGATGCTATTTTATGCACTGATAGTGTTATGCTCTCTTGGATGAGATATTATTGATGCATATGCCCATGGACAGTGTTTATGCTTGAGCCATTTGGCACTTATTGGCATTTTGGATTGCGGTTGCAGTTGGCATTTTCTTTTGGGCCAGATTTGCTCATATGGATGCACAGTACATGCACATGAGTCAGTTGCATCTTTTGATGCTTTGAGCTTTGAGTTCTGGTGATATTTCAGTCTATTGTGGCATACACATTTAGGTGCACCTGGTATTTGGTGTGATTCTCTCTTACAGGCACTAGCATTTGGGATTTTGCTTAATTTGCATTATGGCATCCTCTTCCATGTCTGAAAAGGAGTTTTTTAACATTAAAAAGTTTGATGGGACAAACTTTTCTTTGTGGAAAGAATAGATAAGGGATGTACTTATTCAAAAGAAGCAGATTAAACCCTTGGCAGGGATTGAAGCTAAGCCTGCAAATATGTTTGAGGATGATTGGAATGAGTTGGATGCATTAGCAAAGTCTACTATTAGACTTCATCTTGTAGAGTCAGTTTATTTCACAGTAGTAAATGAGCAGACTAAATGAGCAGACTACGGAAGATTTGTGGAAGAAACTGTGTGCCACTTATGAGAAGGAAACTGCCTCTAATAAAGTTTACCTCATGAAGAGGTTGTTTAAGCCTGTAGATGAAGGAAGGGGTCTCCATTGCTTCTCACTTGAATGAATTCAATATTATTTTTAGCCAACTTCAAGCTCAAAAGATGAATTTTGATGCGAAGACTAAGGCAATATTTCTCTTATGTTCATTGCCATCCTCATGGGATACCTTCCGTATAGCTGTCAGTAACTCTGCACCTGGTGAAGTACTGAAATTTGATGATGTTGTGGGTAGCGTGTTGGCCGAGGAAATTAGACGGAAGTCTATGGATGGCAACAAGCAGGATGCGGCCTTAAATGTGTAAAGGGGCAGATCACAGTTCAGAGGGAAGTGGAACATTGAGTGTTACCATTGTGGCAAGAAGGGCCATATGAAAAAGGATTGCTACAAGCTGAAAAGAGAGCAAAAGGATAAGAAAAAGAATGCGAATTGGGGTGCAAATCAAAAGGAAGAGAGTCCAAGGGAGGACAAAGGAAAAGTGAAGATCGAGGAGATCAATGTAGTCACACATGATAGTGACAATGACGTTCTCTTCATGTCTAGTTTATTTACACAGTTGCTTACCACTTCAGATGATGCATATTCCCAGGATTGGATTTTGGATTTTGGTTCTTCATTTCATGTTACTCCCCATAGGGAATAGTTCTCCACTTATGACAGTGGAAAGACAGGTTGTGTGCATCTTGGAAATGACTATGCATGTGACATAGTGGGAGCAGGTGATATAAAGTTTTCTTTTGCAAATGGCTCTGCATTTGTTTTGAAACATGTGAGACATGTGCCTAAGCTGACCAAGAGTCTTATTTTAGTGGGTCAGCTAGATGATGCTAGTTTTCACACCACTTTTGGCTTTCAGGGTTGGAAAATTCAGAAGGGCTCTATGCTTTTGGCCAGGGGTGCCAAGTGTGGGACTTTGTATCCCTTACATGTATCAGGGGTATTTGATCATGTTGTCGCAATAACCGAGCAGCCAAGCACTTCTTTGTGGCATTGCAGGTTGGGGAACATGAGCCAGAATGGAATGAAACTCTTATGCCATTTGGGTTATGTACCGCATTTGAGTTTCTCTGATTTTGAATTTTGTGAGCACTGTCTCTATGGGAAGAAGACTAAATCAGCCCATAAAAGAAGGGGAAAGAAAGAGTTTGAAAAGCTTGATTTGGTGCATTCAGACGTATGTGGTCCCATGCCTACACGGTCATTAGGCGGGGCTGAATGCTATGTGACATTCATTAATGATGCAACTAGGAAAGTGTGGGCTTATGCTATAGCTCGGAAGAGTGATGTGTTCCAGGTATTCAGAAATGGCTAGCCTTGGTCGAGAATCAGTCAAGTAGAACGCTTAAATGCCTACGGACTGACAATGGTGGAGAGTATCTCTCTGATGACTTTCAGCATTTCTGTGATACACATGGGATTAAGAGGGAGCTCACATCCCCTCGTACTCCAAAGCAAAATCCAGTTGCAGGAAAGATGAACCATACCATTCAAGAAGGGTTACAATGCATGCTTTCTAATGCAAGTCTTTCTGGTGGTTTTTGGGCTCTGCAGTGCATGTGATCAATAGATCACCTAGTAAGAGTTTGGTGGCAAGAAGCCCTCTTACTCTCATTTGCATATATTTGGGTGTGAGGCATATGCACATGTGCCAAAAGAGCTTCGAAAGAAGCTAGATCCTAAGTCTAGGAAATGTATCTTTCTAGATTATGGTGAAAGTGGAGAGATGGGCTATCGTCTCTGGGATCCATAAGCAAAGAAGATCATATGCAGCCATGATGTAGTCTTCAATGAGAAGAAGATGCATAAGGCACCCATGAGGGATGTTGAAATGAAGAGAATCACTTTTCAGGATGTGAATCCACCTGATAGACATCAAGCTGTCCATGCACCAAATGTGCAAGAAATGGTACAACCAAGTACTCGCACAGGTATACAATCAGGGGTAGATGATGGATCATCTATTGGTGGAAATGATGAGCCAAATGTGGCTGATATGCAAGTGGGACAGCAAGTTGAAATGCCCTTGAGAAGATCATCTAGAGTCTCTAGACCACTTGATAGGTTTGTTCCAGGGGTAGACTATGTGATGCTTACTGATTGCGGGGAGCCTTCTTGCTATAGAGAGGCTATGATGCATGAGGATCAACGCAAGTGGGAGTATGCTATGCAATCAGAGATGAGTTCACTTATGAAGAATAAGACTTAGGACTTGGTTTCTTTGCCACATGGAAAGAAAGCAATGCCATGTAAATGGGTCTACAAGATGAAGGTCATAGGTGATGATGTGCCTAGGTACAGGGCCCGTTTGGTCACTAAAGGGTTCAAGCAAGAGAAGGGTGTGGACTTTGATGAGATATTCTCTCCGATTGTGAAGATGACCACACTTAGATGCATGCTTGGACTAGTGGCATCAGAGAATATGGACCTTATGCAGATGGATGTCAAGACAGCTTTCTTGCATGGGGATTTGCATGAGGAAATTTACATGGTGCAGCCGGAAGGCTTTGAAGAAAAGGGAAAAGAGCATTTAGTTTATATGCTGAAGAAGAGTCTCTATGGTCTTAAGCAAGCGCCTAGAGAAAGGTATCAAAAGTTTGATGCTTTCATTCAGTCCCAGGGTTTTAGAAGGAGTGAAATTGATCACTGCCTCTACACTAAAAGGGCTAAGGATAATAGCCTGATAATCCTGGCACTATATGTGGATGATATGCTATTGGCCAGCAAGAATACTTATGAGCTAGATGCATTAAAGGCCAAGTTGCATGAGGCCTTTGATATGAAGGATTTGGGACTTGTAGGTCATATTCTTGGTATGCACATCACGCGTGATCGGAGTAGGAAACTCCTTTGGCTTTCACTGAAGGAGTATGTTACAAAAGTATTGTAGCATTTCAATATGGAGGGGGGGAAGGCAGTGAGTACTCCATTGCCTCCATATGTGAAACTAAGTCATAGTAAGATAGTCCCAAATCAGATGAGGAGAGGGCCATGATGGCCAAGGTTCCTTATGCATCAGCGGTTGGGAGTCTTATGTATGCTATGATAGCTACTAGACCAGACATTACATTTGCAGTGGGAGTTGTTAGTCCAGGAAAGAGGCATTGGGAGGCAGTTAAGTGCATCATGAGGTACATGAAGGGTACCAAGGAGATGTGCATCTGCTTTGGGAAAGGAGACATGCATGTACTTGGGTACACAGATTCAGATTATGTAGGGCATGTGGATAGTAAGAGATCCACTTCTGGTTATGTGTTCACCTTTGTAGGTGGTGCAGTGTCATGGATGTCTCATGCACAGAAGTGCATTGCTTTGTCTACCACAGAGGCTAAGTATGTTGCAGTAACAGAAGGTTGCAAGGAGGCCTCGGGGGGGTCACTATGTATAAATCCTCTATATCACGTGCGTTCAAGGCCTATATTTAAAATCCCTTATCTGTAAAAGATTTTGTTAATAAAACGTACCCCTTTTCTATACAAATCTGTAAATTTTTCCCAAAACTATTTTAAATAGTCCCTTATGCATATTTATTTCTGTAAATTTTAGAAATAAAAAATATCCTTCTGTTGAACTCACGTGATAGGGTTACATATGATGAGTGACCCCCCTGAGAAGGAGGCTATATGGCTTGATTGGCTAGTGGAAGATTTGGGGATTCATACAGGTGTACTCACAATGCATAGTGATTCCATGAGTGCTATTCAGCTAGCATGGAATCCAGTCTTTCATGCAAAGACCAAACACATTGAGGTCAGGTATTATTTCATCACGGAGGTATTTGAGGATAAGTGCATAGAGCTTGTCAAGGTTCGTACAGATGATAACCCTGTAGATATGCTGACAAAGAGTCTACCTAGTCAGTGGTTTGAGTATTGTCATGTATTGATGGGCATTAGATAGTATGCTCACTGGTTGTTCTCCCTTAAAGGCACATTGTCCTTTAAGTGGGAGGTTGTGGGGGTTAAAGGTCACTATGCCTTTACCCCAGTTATGTACAATACTCAAACACATATATAAATGAATGAAAAAGAAGATTAGGGTGGTTCTGCATGCACCAAAACTTGCGTGGTTCTCTGTCTCTCTCTCTCCCTCTTTTGTTCTTGCTTTCATTGAGAGCACTCTCATGTTGAAGGGCCTAAAATCGGGCCTTCTCCACTTTTGCATTTGGATATAGAGCTTCTTTTATTTGAAGCTCAAGAGCTGATGTGGATGAGCTTGGGTACTCATTGCTTGGTGGAGGTAGAGGCACTTGTGCTTTCTTTTAAAGAAGTCGTCTTGATTGAATTGGAAGATTAGGGTCCTTGGTGGCCTCTTTTTGCTGGCGTGTAATCACATTCACAGGTTGTGATATTATGCTTGTTGGCCCTAGACTTTGATGGTCCATGCCAATAATGCCGATTGGGATGTCAGGCTTAGCCTTAGTTTATTATGGGACCTTATTTTTCATGGGACAATCCATACAGGCATGGCCTATGCCACAATCCCTACAGAGTGGTTGGAAAGTAGTGGGGCTACCATAATGAGGGCACTCTGTGATCCGATGATTCTCTTCACAACCGTAGCACTTGATTGGTGCTCGATATGTGTTGGGTTAAACTTGATTCACATAGACTGGTATTAAACCTTTGGTACTTTCTACATAATACACTGGGTACTCAGCTTGATACTCGAATGGTGAATCCACTTTCTTGGTTGAAGTTGTTGTATTGAAACTGCCAGAGGAACTGGATTTACACTCTTGGATATGGTCATGGATTTGGATTCTTGAGTGAGTGCGAGACTTGTGTCCGAACGGGAACATGATTCAACCTCGGAGCTGGGGGCGCTTGTGCAAGTGCTGATTTTTTGTACACTCGTATAGGTGCCGATTGGTATTATTGAGGTTGAGGCGGGTTGTTGCACATGTTGAAAATGCAACTATTTTCATCATGGCCACCGACTACGCAGATATGGCACCACAACCTAGGCAGTGGATTTGATTGTGCAGTGATCCTGGATCTTAGGATGGGGCATTCGTTTGCTGTATGATTGGCCATGCAGTGTGAGCATCATGAATTTTCTCGCCATGAGTAAGTCTAAGGTGGCGGCTGAGACATGTGAAGCTTCTATTCCATGGCCTGCATCATTTCTTCTTTTAGCTTCATGGTCATGGCCTCTAGGCAATCTTCATTAGATGTTTTGGCAGAAGTGGACTTGGATTTTTCCTTTTTAGAGCATACATCTTCTGAGTGACCTTTTTCGAGCTTGCTTGGTTGGAGAGCGGGATCATCTTGTAGTCTCTCCGTTTGAAAGCACCTCTTGAATTCAGTTTGCAGTAGGTCCCATGTGGCTCTTTCTTCCTACTAGGAGGTATAGGTACCATTTCGAGGCTTCATTAGTTAAGGCCATGGGGAACTAGGCTTCCTTGGTTTCATTAGATTGATCTCCACCCGCTCGGCATGCGGCATCAAAATGTTGGAGGAATCGGGTTGGATCGCCCCTACCATTATATTTGGGAAGTTTGAATTTTCCCAGGGGGTGTCTGCCTTGGTTGTTATTATTGTTGCCAAAATTGTTGCAATTTTCAAAGAATTTGTTCCTCTCCGCATCGAGTTCAAGATCCCTATCATCGCACAACAATGACGCCCGGCCATGTTGTGTCGTGGTCGTCAAAGGAATTTATCGAATATTTCAGGAGGGGAATCAGGGTAAAGGCTTGTCAGAGGCATTGGTCACTAGAGGAGTTGTATGTAGATTTGGCAAGCATAGTTGTCGGATGCATTGGCCAGAGCATAGCTGCATGCAGATTTGGTGAGAGGTGGAATGGGTGTCTCTGTAGCAAATGCGGGTGTTGATATAGTTGTGTTAGGGGGTTAGAGAAGAGTTAGTATTGTAGGGACTGCCATGTTAATAATGTGCCTAGGATTGTCCCACATGTGTAGGGAAATGTGCCAGTGTAGATGGATCGTCAATCGGTGGTCACAATAGAATTTTATGAGCGAATTAGTGCAAAAAGAGGCCCAATCGGGGGCAGAAATTAATAAGTTTTAGGGATGCCAAAATGGTGTACAATGGACTGGAAAAAATGCCCCATAGTGTGATGTTTCCATGTGTAAAATCATGGTTCAAACGGGGTCCAATTTGGCCACCAAACGAGCGAGATTTGAAGGGTTAAAGTGCGGGTAAAAGGTGGCCTCTTTGTGTGTGTGTGTGTGTGGGGGGTCTCTTGGTCAAAGGTTTGGTGTGAATGGGCTTTAAGTCTAACTGAGGGGAATGGACTAGCTCACTAGAGTAGTCCCACTTAGTCTAACTAGCCTAATTGTCCAGTTACTTGACTAATTGCAGTTATAGTGTAACCTTACCTAATTGTGGTTAATACTAATAATTGAGGTTAGACTAGACTAACTATCCAGTTAGTATAACTAACTAGCAGTTAGTGTAACCTAACCTAGCTATAGCTAACTAACCTAAATTTAAAACTAACCTAAGGTAAATATAACCTAACTTAGGTTAAGACTAACCTAACTAGGGTTAGTTTAGGATATGTTTAGGTGTTCTTTTTTGTGTGTGTGTGTGTGTGGAAAAAAGAGGGGGGGAGGGCGGCACTAGGCGGGGGTGGGAGGGGGGGGGTTGTGGATGGAGTGGGCTATGAGGGGATGGAGGTGGGAGTCGAGGGGGTGGGGAGGAAGGGAGGTGAAAGGAGGTTGGAGGGGAGGTTAAAGCAGAGGAGCAGAGAGGAGGGTGGAGTAGGCGTGGGCAAGGTGCGGAGGGGATGGAGGTCTAGAGAGGGTGGGGTAGGCACCCGTGACCTCTTGGTGGTGACCGTCCTCACCAGTGTGTCACCATCGATCAGTAGGGTTGGTGCCGCTACTGGCACGCCTCCATCGCCCGATTGGCGATTGGCACCACTGGTGGCCTTGTAGAGGGCTTTAAAGACCTTACTTAGATATTTAGGTAGAGTGGGGCGGGCAGGGGGGAGAGGGGGGGTGGAAAGGGGGGGGGGGGGGGAGGTGGGAGAAGGTGGGGGTGGGGGTGGGGGGGGGGTGAAGGGGGTGGAAGGGGTGGAAGGGAGGGGCGGGGGGGGTGTGTGGAGTGGAAGGGGGTGGAAAGGGGCAAGGGGGGGTGGAGAGGATGGAGGGGGGGGGGTGGAAAAGGGGGGGTGGAGGGGGGTGGAAGAGATGGAGGGGGGTGGAAGGGAGGGGGGGGCTCGGGGGGTGCACTACTTAGAAAGGGGGGGGGGGGAGGGGGGTGGAAGGGGGGGTGTATGTGGAAGAGATGGAGGGGGGTGGAAGGGAGGGGGGGGCGCGGGGGGTGAACTACTTAGAAACCCTACTTCAAGGGGTATTCAAAAAACCCCTCAACTAACCCCCCTATAAAAGACCCCTCTTTACTTATGAACTTAGTGATTTTTTTCTAAAATTGAATTAAAAAACCCCTGTGTTATTGTGAACCTGTTAAAATTTTCCAAAAAGTTAAATTAAAATACTCCTCCTTTTGAATGCAACATGGTACACTAAAATTTTATGAGGTGAAACCCCCCGAGGGGGGGGGGGGGAAGGGGGGGTGGGGGAAGGGGGGAGGGGGGGGTGGAGGGGTGATGGTGGAAGGGGGGGGGGGGGGGGGAGGGGAGGGAGGGAGGAGGGGGTGGAGGGGTGGTGGTGGAAGGGAGTGGGAGGGGTGGGGAGGGGGGGGGTGGGAGGGGGGGGGGGGGGAAGGGGGGGGGGGGCGGGAGAAGAGGGTGGAAAAAAGAGGGGGGGCTGCAATCACAACCACCTCTCAAGATTTGAGAAAAAACTCCACATGAAAAAAGCTCCACTGCTTCCACTCAACTGACCAAAAATCCCACAATTGCTCCCAAGCCATCACCCCTTTCTTCTCTCTTTCTTCTACCGACTTCTACCCCTTGGTAAATCAAGCAATGCCTAAGTCTTACCATCCATAATACAAGGCCTACCCCACCAAATATTTTCCAAAAGACCAAGATTTTCCTAAAGGCTAATATCCCCCTAAGGCCATGTTTACCCTTCCCAAACCCAATAAAGACTTGGAGACCTTCCAAGACTTGTGACTTTTGGAGGATAAAAGAAAGATACCTCATCATACAAACTCATAGAGCACCAAGAACCAACCCAAGTGATGAAAAATTTAGTGATATCATCCATCGAGGAGAGCATACAAAAAACATAAGAAGCCACTTGCACATTAGATGTAAATGATGACTATCAGCTCTAGACCAAAATAGCACGACATAGTAGTAGAGACTACCTCTTGGTAGTAACTTGTGCAGGAGAAATTGTTTTCTCGAGAGCCGGCAATTCCAATCGAAGAGCTGGAAGAACACTCTGACGCATCCTCCGAGATTTGGGTGTTGCTTATCGCCCAGTGTGAGGCTAGAGATGTGAGGCTAGAGAGCATCATTCCTGGGCTATCATTCATCTGGGATATTCATCTGGGATCTGCCACGTTTGGAATATTATGACCAACACAAACAAAATGCATTTTACTGCACATCGTTGGAACCGTCAGGGTTCACGGAATGATAAGCCCCGCTTGATGACCATCCTGTTCTCATTTCTGTCATCTGATGCTGGGTAACAACACGAATTGCAATTGCAATTCCTACATGTAATTCCTACATGCGAGTTCTATATGCAACATGCAACTTCTACACGCAACATGCGAGTTCTACATGCAACTCCTACATGCAACATGCAACTCCTACATGCAACTTCTATATGCAATTTATAGATTTAGAGAGAAAATGTCTTACAATTCCTACATGCAGAGAGAGAAGCTCTCCAACTTGTATAAATATCCCATAATGGAATGAAGCCCACACTCTTGGGGGCATTGTGTTGAGTTCCTTTGGTATTCCAAGAAATTGTCTCCAAGTGTCCATGCTTCCTTGCACTCCACATCCAAAAGCATGTCCTAACCTTGCAACTCCTCCTCCCCTCTCCTCCAACCTTGCAACCAATCCTCTCCCCTCTCCTCCTCCTCCTCCTCCCCCTCCTAGTCCTAGTCCTCCCTTCTCCTCCTCCCCTCTCCTCCTTCCTCCTCCTCCTCCCTTCTCCTACTCCCCCTCCTCCCCCTCCTTGCTCCTCCTCCTCCCCTCTCCTTCTCCCTCCTCCTTCCTTCTCCTCCCTCTCCATGCTCTTACACCTTCTTCCTCTCCCACTACTATGCTCCCCTAAACCCTTAGTTCCTCAACCCTAATCTATGAGGGAGACGAGTTCTCCACCATGTACTCTACTCTGAACCCTGGATCCTCCTTCTAACCCTTGAACCTCTTCTAAACTCTGGAACCTCTCTCTGAACCTTGGAACCACCT
Organism: Dipteris shenzhenensis; assembly: GCF_047967505.1. NCBI lineage: Eukaryota > Viridiplantae > Streptophyta > Polypodiopsida > Gleicheniales > Dipteridaceae > Dipteris > Dipteris shenzhenensis. The sequence goes on along the minus strand of NC_141620.1, from coordinate 39,638,028 downwards.
TCTAAACCATGAATCTCCCTCTAACCCCCCTTAAACTCCCTCCCCACACCCTTCAACCCCCAATGAAAGCGAAAGCATTCATTACCCCAACCATGATGATGCACGTTCCTTTCACACATGCATGCACTATGTTTGCTTACCACACTTAAGCCTATGTCTCTCATCGGAATATGACCCAAGGTCCTAAGATACACTTATACTATAAAAGACAACACTGATATTTTGTAGGTGACAAAAAGCCTCAGAACCTTGCATATTGAGAATACCCTGCTCTTCCTGCAAAAGCCGTGGGAAAGACATGATGTTTGGCACCACTGCCTTGGAGACTAGCGCCTCAAGTAACGAGTAAACATATGCAAGTATGTGTAAAAAACAAACTAGTACAAACTTTCATGAACATAACACTCAAGGGCAAGGAGAGTAAAATGTTTTCCAACTCTAGCCAAACATACCTACCCCAAGCATCAACCTTGGGTTACTACCTTAAGAAAATTTTTTAATTTCTTAAAAGGAAGCCACTTCAAAAACTAATCAGGGTAGGTAATGGACACGAATGCATAAAGCTCACAATTTTGAACATTTCACCTTTTTATAGAAGAGTGATTTGAGCTAACTATGAAAAGTTATGGCCCGGGAAGACTTTAGGGTTTGATGCTAACCCTACACCCATTCCTATAAAAACCCACTCCACCCCCTCATTCTTCTTCTTTCACATATAGCCTCCATTGTCTTCCCCATTCCAAGCCCTATGCAAGACCCTCCTCCCTCTCCATCGACCACCACCCTACTCCCATCCTCACACGGTGAGTTATTTTGAGCCCTTCTCGTGCAATAACCTAGCCATCCACCCACCACAAGTTTTATGTCCATCAAGTTTCCAACCACCACCACCACCACCACCACCCCCTCTCACCACCACCCTCCCCCTCCACCTCCTTCTTCCCTCTCCACCACCACCCCCTCTCACCCCCCCCCCCTCCACCCTCCTTCTCCCCTCTCCACCACCACCCTCTCTTCAACACCACCGCCTCATTCCACCCCCCTCCTGGGTAAAAATAAGGAGGGAATAGAACCAATGGCACAGATCTAATTCACACCATAAACTTCTAATCTATGCTCCAATATAGACAATCAATAGTCAAATCGCAACAAACAACAAGTGCTCCAACCTAAGTAATAAAAACTCACCCTTACCCCCTTCAAACTTGTCATTTCCAAGAAAAGTGGGATATTCCCCATTCTAACACCACATAGTGCCCCTATTCCCCCCCCCCCCCCCCACCAAACTTGTTTCCTTTTGAACTTTGTCATTCCCAAGTAGCTTAGCATGTTCCCCCCTACTCATACACGTGTGAACATGCTTTTCTTTTCTGGCAAAGCCTATGTGTATTTATATGACACAAAACAATCCCTAGAAAGGGAACATGCAACTACAAAATCAAAAGGTAGCAATGGCAAGTATGCAGGATAATCCATATGATGAGCATGCAGACAATTGAAGAATGGTTGGCACAAAGACATTTGGAAGCAGTGACACTTGCCAAGATATGGATCACCAAAATGTATATGTATAATTTCTTTCAATAGGGTCCAAAGTGCTCAATAGTGAAACCTAGTGAAGAAAAGATCATACACCTACCTAGTAGATTGGACTCCAAGTAGCTAAGATTACTTGTCAAAGTGTGCACTTGGAAAAAAAAGGTTTAGAAGTTGTTGTAGAAAAGCAAAGAAGTCATGCATCTCAGGGCACTACCAAAAGAGGTGGTCTCTGGATTCTTGATCCGAAAATTAGAGACATGTATCTAGGAATCTCTCTCTCTCTCCCTCTCTCTCTCTCTCTCTCCCTCCCTCCCTCCCTCCCTCCCTCCCTCCCTCCCTCTCTCTCTCTCTCTCTCTCTCTCTCTTCTCTTGTCTCCTCTCTCTCCTACGAGACTTGTAAAAGGCTTGGGTTGTAAGAATAGAAATCTAGATTGTTTGATTAAAAAGTCTTCAAAATCGTAATCGCCTCCCTAAATCCACCTACCCAAATCAACCTGCCCGAATTCAAAGGTGACACGTGTTTTCCTATAAACATCATCCCCAAACCTTTGATGAGACTGGGAAAGGTTGGGGAGTCACCTTTACCCATTCAAGAAATGGGTCATTGGCTGCCCACGCACTTGCCATTTTTTGAGGGGAAAGGGCTTCCTCCCCCACTTTTCATACTTTGGCAAGTTCCACACCCTCGTAGCTCCTTAGCCTCGGCAGCCCCCCCTTCTCATTTCTCTCATTTCTCTTACACCTTCACTCTCTTTGCCTCACCACTCATTATCCCACCCCTCTCAGCCTCATTGACGGTATCCCTCCTTATGCAATTCTCTATCCCACAACTTGCTCAGCCTTCTCGTCATGGATCTTTTCACCTTGATTGTGCTGGTTACCCCTGTCTTTGGACCAACCTTTCTATTAGTGGTTGCCTCCCTTTCTAGCCAACCCTATTAGCCACTCATTTGTTGCTCTTATGCCCCCCTCGCCCCTCCCCCCCCCCTCCCACACACACACATAGATTGATCTACTCCTCCCAGGACTACCTTACCCCCTCCCCCACACTATTTCCTCAACTGTAGCCTCCTCTTGTGTAATCCTCCCCATCTCATTTCCTTTTTCTCTACATTTCCCTGAATTTGACCTTGCACACTTCTGCACCCACCTTCACCTGTTGCTTGGTTGCTAGGTCAGTCCTCAAGGCTTTGAGTGAAGAAGGAAAGTGAGCAAAACCCACCAAAATGGATCGAGTGCTTTGTGTGACCATTAGTGCATAAAGTTATTTGAGCATGGTGTAAGTCCACCTCATCAAAGTATAGATGCCCACATCTACAACCTACAAGACATACATTACATGATTTATCCATGGTGAATACATAGTCGAGAGGGGTAAATCAAAACATCGAGCGATTGCGTTCGAGCGAGCCCAAAGTTCGAGCGGCACTTATGAGGAACTTTGTCTTTACCTGTAGGAGCAATAAATTTTTAGTAAAAATGGTTGAATCTACATGACACTATTACAGATTGTTTTAAATTATTTTTTATATGATTCTTGGCAACTTACAAAGATTAAACTTACTATTGGATAACTCATAAATCCATGCAAGTCAGCAATCATTCAATGAATACCAAAGGGAAATTTCTTGGCAACATACAAAGAGAAAACCTATTATTCGATAAATAATAAATACATGCAAGTTAGCAATCATTCAATAGATACAAAAGGAAAAATGTTGCAATGTCTACACCTCGAGGCGATCACTCAAAATCATATAAGGTAGCACGTGAGTTGAACAGGTTTCTTTATTTTATGGAGTTACATACATGGCAACAATAGTCCCACCGATGATATAGAAGCTCCTCCTAGCCAAATCTCTCACAAAAAACTATTTGTAGCTCATCAATTTTTATGCTACCGACATGATTTGATCCATTTTGTACACAAAATGATCACATGAATAAAATGTTTAAACTATGGAACTAATAAATTATTGATCACCTTATGACCATGATGATGCTAACTAAATATGGATCACCTTCATATGTCCTTGACCATGTATACACCTCTAGGATGGAGGGAGGAAACCAAGGACCCAGACTCTATATGAGAAAAATCCATGGTCATAATTAAATATAGAGTTCGATAAGGTCCGACTCTCATGAAACAAAGATAAGTATAAACTTTCTAAATATCTAGAATTTTGACACTTTAACATGATAAATGTATTCATTCATATCATTCTGATCGTTTTGACTTCAAACATCACCATATTTGGAGTCCAATTGACCAAGTTATGGCCCAAATAAAATTGGCAAGAGGAGCCTCCCAAGAGGCCGCGATATCGCGGCCTCTAGGGAGGCTCCTCCTCCCATTATTTTTTTTCCTTGAAAATGGAAATTGCATAAGAAAAACACATACTTTGACCCCTTTCTTCCACCCCTCCTTCGTTGACCCTTGAAAAACATTGCCAAATATTTTCAGAAATTGTTGTTTGTCTATAAGACAATTGATTACTCACAATCTCTCACAATATCATGGGTAGGACAACAACTGTAAAAGTACACAATGAATGCTACTTTTTGAACATAAAACATCACACTAGAATGTCAAAAGTTATGAAATTCCTCGCTCGAACCATCACCTCGCTCGAACGCAGTCGCTCGAATTCTGGTAATCCTCTGGTTAGAGGGCTCAAAGAAAGGTATACAATGATCCTACAACATTTTAATTTTCAATTATAAAACAAGTGAATACATTCAAGAGGCCTGCCTTGGCAAATTAAGAGCTGAGAGAGAGAGAGAGAAGAAGAAGAAGCTTAGAGAGAGAGAAGAAAAAGAAGAAAAAAGAAGAAGAAAAGAGAGAGAGAAAGGGGGAGAAAATCATGGCCAAATTTTCGAAATTACTATAATGGGTTTTAGCTTCTTACAAAAATCCCCATCGATAAGGCCTAGCCCACTGCAGGCCAAAAATATTTTCTCAAAATCTTCAAAAGTTTAAGCAATTTAGTTATATTTCTTTAAGAAAAATGAACATTGAAATTTCTTTGGTGTGGTCGCCATAAGTCCCCCGACGTTCTCACTTTCGATCAATTCATCCAGCTTCTTCGGACCTCGCAAGAGTCACCGCCCTTCTGCTCAAATGTTCTTCTGCTCGAATAATCGACAAACATGCCGCCCCTATCTTAACGACCTCACTTGTTCATATTGTCAATCCACCCTCGTCTTCTTCTTTCGACAGCACTGCCCGGTCGGCATTCTCGGAGCTACTTGTCCCCTAGATAACAAGCTTTGATTCGACCTATAGGGCATTAGTTTAATTCGAGCATCTTCTGTTTTTTTCGCCATATCCCGCCACCCTTGGGTATTCCGTCACCCTTGTCTTTTGCATCTGTCAGCTGGTCGCAAATTATGCTCCTATCTGAGTATAAACTTCTATGGCAGCTAATTGAATCCTTAAGCGCTGTTCTCACCACCTTCATTTCCTCTGTCTTGCCCTTGGCTTCACGTGCTCTCTCTTAGCATTCTGCTATCCTAGGTCAGATGGCTTTTCACCGAGAGCACTACCCTCAGACCCTCCCCTTTCATACCTTAGCTGCACCAAGAGACTACTCTGCTGATAAGAGCGCCATGCAGCAGGCTTTCCTGCTCAGACAAAAACTAAAGTCTAAGATTCAGGCTGCTCTCCAGTCCCAGGCAAGATCACTTCTGTCTTCCGAGAGAAAGAATCATGCTCTTCAACCTAAGTATCAGACGAAAATCGTTCAGCAGCATGACCAGGTCCTCCACAGGGAGATCAAGGAGACATACAAAAAGGAAAGTAGCATACAACGGCAGCTCAGCGATCTGAAAGCCCGTGTTGCGCGTGCGGAGGCAAAACAAGCGCAGCTGAACCCACAGATGAGGCAGCTTGAAGAAGCAGCTTCACAAAAAGTGGAGAGGAACACCTTTCCGAGCGTCTTCAATTCTCACGATGCTTGCTGCCCAAACCATCTGGATACGTTCAAGACAGACGCAACCGGTCACTCCATGAACAGTGTCTTTCTGCTTTTCGAGAACCCCATTCGTAAAAGGAGAAGGTTGATGCTATGGTCACTAGAAACTAGGGTGCGGTAGGGGGCCTAAGGGGAATGAATGAAGAGAGTAATCTATAATATGTTGATTATAAATTAACAATGAAGAAAGGATGACACATGGTGTTTGGAAAATACCTGACTATAAACTAATGTGATAATAGCAGGCCCGACTAAATGGTGTATGTGTTTAAGCGTTCCCGAACACCTCGGCACACAAATCGAAAGAATATGCAAAAGCAAAAGAAAACACAGAACTTGAAATGGAAAAAATATATATATATAGATATGTATATATTTTATATAAGCACACATAGTGTGGATGGGGAGGCGGCACGCTTCCTTTCCCAAATAGTTAAAATATGAGGAAACGGGCCCTTCTCCGTGCGCTGAGGTTATAATCACCGAGAATATTAGCGTCGAGATTGAATATCGCGAATATGTAAGAGAATGATATATTATCTAAATCTCAATGAGTGTATCTGTATTCCAACTCGAGCATCGATCAAATTCTTGTCATGATTTCTTCTGTCATTTGCTGTGGAAATCTTTTCTCTACCTCCGAAGCGGTTTCTCTATGTGAGCGATGTTGGAGAGAGAGGACGGCAGAGCCAACATCAGCTATAGCTAGACGACCTAAAGAGTTGAAGTTTGCGAAATATATAGATTTAGAGGCCTTCAAAAGCGCTCATGCCTTCCATCAAGAGCTTTTAATTCAAAAGCATGCTTTTCATCAAATGTTGTAGGCCTTCAGATCAAAATTAAATCCAAGGCTTATATTAGGACACGTGGCTGAAGGAGAGACCAAGAAACCCAAAATTCTCCATAGGCTGCCTACTGTAAATATTATATTCTCCACTTTTTATACAAACTTACAACAATTTATATTGGAGAGTTTTGTTAGCACTGTCCCAAGAAACATGCTATTTTGGGAGCCCTTTGAAATCGGAAAGAACAACGAGTTACTATTAGCCGGAAAAGAAATCAAAACAAGAGGCTAGACACTAAGCATGGCGACGCTCAAGGGCCATAGGGAAAAGGAGAACGTGAGGGCGAAACATTATCATGGGAGGGAAAACGGGATTAGAAAGGGAGGGAATGAAGAGGGAGACTATGGCACAAGGGGAAAGGGAGAGGGGGAAGAGAAGCATGTACATGAGGGGAGGAGGAATGTAAAGATGGTGACATCAAGGAAAGAGGACCATGCTTTATTTGAAAGGAAGGATGAGAGGGAAATATCAAAGTATTAGCTAGGTGGCTTTACAAGAATGAGCGTGTCTCATCAAGGAATAGCCCCTTCCTTTTATAGCTAAGAGAGGGGGTCTCTCCCAATAAATGGATCCTCCCACATGCATGGTGTGTGTGGAAAAGTCTCCCATGTGGGCTAGGCGGTTACGCACTCTCAATTGTGTACGACAACCCTTTGCCTCATTTTTTCAGATAAATCAAGCCCCATATCTTAAGTCTATGATACTCCTTTGGTCTCTCCCCAATTTTATAATATGTTCAAATCTCTACAAGGACAGTGGAGGGTTGGCACAAGGAATCTTACCACCTCATCCTACTTTCCCCATTATTTAACTTGCTCTCTTGGATCTTTTATACCTCCCCCACATGGGCTTATCCCATATGGAGGGAATAACTTAATATAATATCCATCTCCACCTATTTTATATTACTTCTTCCATGGACTTTGAGCCATATCTCACTTAATGCAGCCTAATTGGAGGGGTGGCACATGGAGGAGCCATGCCACCTTACATTTTATAATATTACTACCATGGATTATGTACAACACACCTTATGGGTCCTCTTATGTGGAAGGGTGGCACATGGTCATGCCCTGCCACCTCAACCCTGGGCCCTATGCACAACATATTTTATTATACTATTGCCACACATACAAACACACACTCATATTTATGCCTTTTTCCTTAGACAAATTTATCCATAACAGTTTCCCTCCCCAGGCAGGGAATGCACAGCATTTCCATGCCTGGGTCCATCACGCATAAAGAAGGGCTTGAGATAATGCTTGTTGATCACCTTCCTACAATATGGCTCATGCAGCTTGTACAGACCCATTGCTACGTTCCTTGATGACTTTGTATGGACTGGTCCATAGTAGCAGAAACTTCTTATCCATTTGGTGGTCTAATCTGTTATCAAAGCATAGCACAACATCCCCCTCAACAAAGTGTCTTTCCCATCCCTTGCGAATCTTAGCATCCAAGTGGGCCTTTTGTCGATTCTTTGGGATCTCTGTTTGATGTAGTGCAAGGCGTCGAGTTTCATCTAGCTTCTCAAGTTGTACCAATCTAGCCTCTACATGTCCATCTTCTGTCATTCTCTGTTCTTGTGCCAATCTCAAGGCCGGAATCTCTATTTCTGGTGGTAAAACTACCTCAGTACCATACACCAACTCAAAAGGAGTGTGACCTGTAGATGTTTTATGAGTGATGTTGTAAGCCCACACGGCTTCAGTGACCTTCTGATCCCATTGGCTCCTATTCCCTGCAGCCATTTTTCCCATGGTTTTACAAAGGAGGCCATTGGTCCACTCCGTTTGACCCATGGATGTTGGATAATAGATGCTAGAAGTGCAATGAATAGTCACAAATGGTACTACAGTGCAGAAGGAAGGCCTAGCATGATTAACATATTGTGCCTAAGAATTTGAAGAAGGGTTGTGTTACTTTATACTGCTAAGTTGGGGCCTACAAACCAATTTTAAGTTGGGTTGGAATGGAACCAACCAGTTAGTGGAAGTTTTTAACAATCGGACAGTTCAACTCACAAATTTAGAAGGTAATTTGTTCCCTACATTATACAATGGAAGCAAATTAAAGCCATACCAAACAACGAGCTCTATAAACAAAACTTAGAAATAGATAACCCATGCGATCCATGAGCAACTCCACTGCTTCATTTAAGAATGGACTCCCATGGTCAGAGACTATTTCTATGGGTGTCCCAAACCTTGTGCAGATATGTTCAAATATGAAATCTTCTTAGTTGTATAGTCACTGGCATAGTGGCCTCCACAAAATCCATCATGATAATGCTTCAATACCTTAGGCACTTCATCTGCATCAATGGCCTGTCTTAGTACCCCATCCATGCCTTGACAGTACAACACCCCATCAAAGAGGGTGTAGCACCTACTATCTCTGCGGATCTTCTTTCTTTCATAGCTAGTACTTTCTGGAGGAAAGGAGAAAGCAGTCAGAAACCTATACATACCACCATACCATGGATCCCCAACTTGTATGGCCACTACAAGAGGCACTCCTCTAAATAAATCAAAGCATTCTTCAAGTTGGAACAACCCCCTTTTACAATTTTGAAAGAAAAATAATATTCTTGTAAACCTGCCAACCATTTGGCCAACCGGCCCATTGGATTTTGTGATTGAAGAACCTGCTTTGCAAGACCAGAGCTAGTGAGTATAATCAAGGACTTTCCAGCCACATAATGCTTGAATTTCTCAATGCATGCTTGTCAGCCTTTGAATAGCGTCGCTCAGTGTCGAGCAATTGTCAAGAAGTAAATTGAATGGGATACATGAACCGATCCTCCCCTTGCTAGAGAAGAATACCTGCCAGAGTGTGCTCACCAAACCCAGGATTGATATAGAAAGTGTTTGACCAATCTGGATTGCGTAGAATGGGTTCTGAAGCTAGAGCATTCTTGATTTGTGCAAACCCATGATCACAATCCTGTCATTTGCATCATTGACCCTTTGGAAGGCCAACCTAACCTTCATGACGTGTTCCTTTCATGATGAGAATATACAAAAATCATCTAAAAATACCTCCAAGAAATCCCCCAAATAAGGAGCAAACACCATCTGCATAAGTCTTTGAAAGGTAGCAGGAGCATTGGTGAGGCCAAATGGCATTACTTTGAATGCAAATGTCCCCCAAGGTGTGGCAAATGTGGTTTTGAGCACATCTTCTTCGGCAATTCTGATTTTATAAAACCCGGAGTAACCATCACAGAAAGTATACATCTCATGACCACTTACCTTCTCAAGAATAAGGTCTTGAAAGGGTAGAGGATGATGATCCCTCTTGGTGGCTGCATTGAGTTTCTTATAGTCGATGTAGACCCACCACTTGTTGTTTTTCTTTGGGGTGACTACCACTGGTGAAACCCATTCAGTATTGTGAACTGGAATAATAAACCCAGCTTCTACAAGTTTCTGCAACTCTGAGCACAAAGCATCAGTCTGTAGGGGTCCTAATCTCCGATACTTCTGAGCCACAGGCTTTGCATCAGTCTTGTGTTTTGTGGCAGTCACATGGCCAAGGTGGTGGTAGCTAGTTGCGAAAAGGTCAGGGAAATCTTTGAACATTTCTAAGAACTCATTTTTCTCACTTGGAGTGAGGTTTGGGGAAAGCATAGATTCAAGCTGTTGAGGACTAGCTGTTACCTTTTCTACAAGTGGCGGGGTTGGAGACACCCACATCATGTTAACTTCCTCATCTGGGAACTCCCCTCCCCTGTCTGATTCTTCCATTGATTTAGACACCGAGGATGAGAGAGTATCACTGTCTTGCTCCTCTTCTTCTTCTGGTTCTGTCGCACTTGGTTGAACCGGGATCTTCTCCTTAGAAGCACCAAAAGACATGTGTCCTGTCTTCCAATAGCTGACTACATCACTCTTTCTCAACCATGGTCTCCCGAGTATGGCTAGGTAACTCCTACCTGTATCTTCAATGTCCACTATATAGAAATTGATGGTGGTGGTCAACCCATTGACAGTGATGGGCAAATCCTCAATGACTCTCAGGGCCTTGTGCATTTTAAATTCAATTTCTTCATGATTTGGGGCACCATGATATTACATGCAGCTCCCCCATCAACACACACACTTTTGACATGGCAATTATCTATGATGACATCTATTGTATGTGGGTGCCGATCAATTTCTTCAGAGATAGAAGATACCTCTCGTACCTTTCCCTTTTTCTTGCTCCTCCTTGTTGAGAGCCCTTGCTACAGCTCACATCTCACCTTAGGGCTTAATGCTATTAGTTGAGGGAGCGTGATGCTCAAAGACCGATGGGCAAGGTCCTGAACGATTGAATAGTCTTCTTGCCCTGAGCCGATGGGAAAATCTGAGGGCGACCACTTACTCCTGTGAGATCTTTTAGCCTTCTCTGTTGGTGGGTCTGCCATCTGAGAAGGACACCTTCTTCCTTGGGAGGCCTGATCCATGGTTTAGAGAGGGGTTTGAGGTGGTATGACTTCTTTTCCCGAGGTCAAGGATCTCTACATCAGAATCCTCAGAGCCTAATTCACTTAGAAGATTCACCCTTGGAATATTGGGACATTCCGTGCGATAATGACCCTTTTGGTGGCACTCGTAGCATACAACATTAGCACGGTCTCTTGGAGGGCGGTTGGCTTGATTTCTGATGCCCACCATCTCAAGCCGAAGATCATTTAGGGCCTTGGCTAGGTCATTGACTCCAGGTTCTGTTGCAGGGGGGGCCTCTTTAGCTGGAGGGGCCAAGGGAGTAGAAAGGAGGGGGGCTCGTGGGCGAGGCTGGGAAAATCTTCGAGGCGGAGGGTGAGAATATACACCTTGTTGAGGGTAAGCATCTAAGGGAGGACCACACGTTTGAGGTGGAGGTGGTGGATACATCCCTGATGAGGGGTGGGGGTATGCCCCGGAGCTAGACCCCCCAGGTTGTTGTTGCAAGAATTGAGGGGGTTGCAGAGGGACAATCATCTTCTTTGAAGCGGGGTCAGACTGAACTTTATCAAACTTTTGAGCAATCTCATGTGCTAGCACCATAGTTTATGGATTCTCCCATTTAAGCTTGAGGCAGAATTCATCACTTGCTCCTACTACAAGGTAGCCCAACACATGCTGAGTCATTCCAGCTCAAAATCTGACATTGTCCTCCTGCATGGCAATTAAACGGTGCAAGAGCATGGCCGCTCGATCCACATATCGATGCGCCATCTCACCTTCTAACTGCTTCAAGTTTGCCACCTGCAGGTACACATTCTCCAGCTCCTCTTCTTTGCCGAAATACTCAATCATCACTAGTGTCAACCTTGGCCAGCTTTGGCGAACATCTTGTTCTCAGACCACACTTGAGGCAAATGCTCTAGAAATGTGGGAAGAACCAACAGCCATCTGTCTTCAGTAAGAAAGTTGAGAGAAACACAACGACGCTTGAAGGCCATAAGATACTCATTTGGATTTTCTTCCACCCGTCCACAAAACATGGGAATGTTAGCCATGCTTAGAAGATGGAAAAGAGAGGCAAGACGAGGCTTATCTATGGACAAACAATAGAAAGAGGAAGCTTGAACTGAAAATCGGGTGAAGATACATCCACAAAGCACACATAGGCAGGGTAAGGTGTGACTGGTGTATTGTGAAATACTACACGAGAAGAATCTTCAGCATAGAATGGCACATAGATAATCTTAAAAGAACCAACCCTCATGATATCACATCCATCTTTACAAACGAGGGTTAGAGACATGGCATTGCATGAGGTTGTTCATTAAGGCAAACAAGAATGCCATGACAAATGTCAACAGTTGAAGAGCTTGCACATCACCTTCAGCTTCTTCCAATTCTTATAGTTGCCATGCTATTTCTTCAAGGGGTGTGCAGTCTGGCATCCTTCTTTTGAGCAATGTCCTTGAGGACCTTTCTAATGATCTTCTAAAGTCAGTAAACTCGTATCAAATATGCCCAACACTTAGTTTCATGATGACCACAACCTTTGCATTCCTTACAAATGATCACCCTCCTTATGGCTTGCAGCTTTGTTGGGGTGGTGCTTCCACTCACGTCATGCGTGATTGAAGTACAAGCTTCATGTGCCAAGAAATTAGCAACTAGATTTCGAGCTCGAGGGATATGTTGAATTTTCAAGTCTTTAAATTGGTTGCAAAGTTCCAATGCTTGTTGATGTCGTGGAACCAAGCCTTTGCTCCACACCTTCCACCTTCCACTAACTTGTTCACACACTAGTTGAGAATCTCCTTGCACCTCTAGTTGCTTGACGTGATGTTCTTATGCCTTTTGTAGCCCAAAAATGAGTGCCGAGTACTCAGCTTGATTGCAAGTACTTGCAGGTGTAGACTTGCTATAACAATACTCCTCACCACCAGGTGAAGTGAGCTTCACACCCATGCCAGCAGCCTTGGTCGAAGGTTTGTAAGTTCCATCAAATTGAAGGATCCAAGATGTCATCACACCAAGACTAAAATTCGGACATCCCAAGTCGATAGTCCAGGATAGGTAGAAGGAGAGGGTGGGGAGAATTCAAGACTTGAGCCAAACATTCAGCACCAAATAAACTTGCAATCCTTTGTTGATAGTTTATCTTTAGACCAAAAAGAATTATAACTTGAAGCTCGAAATGAGGCACAAAAGGTTGATTAGGTACAAATGGATTCCTTGGTCGAAACATCACCAACCATAGCCGAGGCCTAGAAACCTTTGTAGTGAGATTGAGAATAAACCATTCAAGACGAGCTTATCCACAGGAATTAACAAGCAGATGCACCAAATCTCCCCCCAAGCTTGGGGAGCATCCCACCCTTCGATGAAGGACACCCTTTTAATTACCTCTGAAGCAGCAAGTAGCTCGATCGCCGCACAATGAGCATAATTAAAATCAAAGTTCTCCCAGCATATCAATAGTTCTTCACCTTGAACCAACCATAGTGTATCATCCCACCTATCGTCTCCTTGAACAATGCACTCAAAAATCAGCCATTGAAGGTCAACATGAAGATCAACAAAGAGATCTCACCAATTGGTAGCCATAATGAGCAGAGGACCAGGAACCAAATCCTTAAACTCGTCGAGAAGTGACATAAATATACCCTCCTCGTCTGGCGTGCGTCCACGAAGTAGACTTGGAAAAGTTTCGAATCGGCGTTCTAGCACAAGATGTGAATAGAGCACATGAAATGAAGTACTTTTGCTTTTTACAGCAAGAGTAAACTCCCCACGGTTAGAGGGTTACAGTTCCCGAGATTTCAATATATAAACAAAAATCATTACATTTTCATCACTTCCAACTTGGCCCAATGATAAGTCTCCCTTTTGTGAAGGGGGAGGTCTTGGGTTCAAATCCTACTCTTTAATAAAAAGAGAGGAGAGGAGAGGAGAAGGAGAAGAGAAGAAGAAGGAGAAGAAGGAAGAGAGAGGGGGGCGCGGGATTTGCTGTTACAGTTTTGCAAAAACTCAGGAAAAGTGTCCGCGACCAGGAGACGCAGTAGCCTAGAAAACTGTCGCGCGGGTGAACAAAGTAGACGCACGAAGTGATAAAAACTATCTGCGACCAGAAGATGCAGGAGCCCAGAAAACTATCGTGCGGGTGAACACAGTAGATGTGCGAATCAAATGTGCGCGTAGGAACTCAAAAGGGGCACAGATGTTATAGTTCTGCAGATGCGACCGGTACGAGCAAAAGATTTGCCGACCAGAATACACATAGAAACCATGAGCAAAAAGCAGGCAGTCTGAAAGTGCGGAAGCAGGGAGGTTTTGCAGCCGCAGGGACAGGGAAGGTACACAGTTTTTACACCACTAGCCATGGAGACTTGGGCTCGTATCCCGGCAGCCACACCATTCCTATTAGCCAGAAAAGAAATCAAGACAAGAGGCTAGACACTAAGCATGGCGACGCTCAAGGGCCATAGGGGAAAGGAGAACGTGAGGGCAAAACATTATCATGGGAGGAGAAAAGGGATTAGAAGGGGAGGGAATGAAGAGGGAGACTATGGCACAAGGGGAAAGGGAGAGGGGGAAGAGAAGCATGTACATGAGGGGAGGAGGAATTTAAAGATGGTGACATCAAGGGAAGAGGACCATGCTTTATTTAAAAGGAAGGATGAGAGGGAAATATCAAAGTATTAGCTAGGTGGCTTTACAAGAACGAGCGTGTCTCATCAAGGAATAACCGCTTCCTTTTATAGCCAAGAGAGGGGGTCTCTCCTAATAAATGGATCCTCCCACATGCATGGTGTGTGTGGAAAAGTCTCCCATGTGGGCTAGGCGGTTACGCACTCTCAATTGTGTGTGACAACCCTTTGCCTGATTTTTCCACATAAATCAAGCCCCATATCTCAAGTCTATGATACTCCTTTGGTCTCTCCCCAATTTTATAATATGTTCAAACCTCTTTGAAAGAATACAAGAGCATGTACATCAAGTTTGAAGCTCATATATTCATGTCCAAGTTTGAGATGAAAAAAATCAATGAAGAGCATTTACATCGATGACTTTAGCCAAGTCTAGCGCGTTAAACAAGTCTATCTCCAACTCTATACTGGGTTGATCTCCTATATCATCATCGTACTCTAGCATAGCATGTTCACCTAAGACTTCTTCAATAAAGTCTAGTGATTCTTGATGATCGTCATCTTCTTCCTTAATATCATGATCTCCATCTTCCTCCCGTATGATGTCATTATGCGCATCTTCCTCTTGGCTCATATTGTGATCTTCATCTTCTTTGCTAGATCCATTTGGATCAATTGGATCCGGCATTGGTAGTGGCATCTTGATATCCCCTCTATCATATAAACCACTCGAGAAAAAACATCCACCGACTATCAACGGTACCTGCAATGGCCACCTCATCAACTATGGGCACAAGCAAGTGCACTTGAGTTGTCATAATGCTTGAGGGAAAGTTTTTCTCAGGCAAGCATACAACTTCAATGGAGTCCACCCTAGACCTCTCAATGCTCGATATGCAGATCTCTTTTTGAGATATCCACCTATTTCACATGCTCATGTAAGATATATTCATAATTAGTCTACATATTATTCAACTTAAATTGAAGAAAATGCAATCAATGCAATTTGATAGTAAGCATACCTCACAATACCACTGATCTTGAATATAGCATTTCTAACATCTTCTAGTAAGCACGTTTTCATTGTAATTGGGAGGATGAACTGTCCAAGCAACAAAGAAGTCATGTCAATAATATAACATAATCATAATTACACTAACACATCACAATTATCGGTACACTAATCCTACAACTTAGAATACCTGTAAGACCTTGTGCCAATCATGGAACTTGAGCCCACTAAGCTTATTGTCCTTTGAAAATGCTCCTTTCAAGCAATGCATATACCCTATCGGTGTTCAAAAAGAGGCACTGTCTACCTTGACCACTGCCTCCTCTCTCTTGGAGAGGATCCATGTTGCTTTTGGGAGGATAAATTTATGAGCATGCACTTGGGGCCACAAACGAGGCATTCTATTCATAGCGCGCAAGTCTTCTTACACTCCTCTTGAGTCTTTGGAGCCAACCAAGTGTGCCCAAATAGTAGCCCCCACATTCTTGAAGATATGCATGGGATCCAAGAGATGATTGATTTGTAACTAATGAGAGTGCTCTCAACGAAAGCAAGAATGGAAGAGGGAGAGAGAGAAATAGAGAGCCACACAAGTTTTGGTGGGTGAAGAACACCCTAATATTCTTTTTCATTCATTTATATATGTGTTTGAGTATTGTACATAATCGGGGTAAAGGCACAGTGACCTTTAACCCCCACAACCTTGTACTTAAAGGATAATGTGCCTTTAAGGAAGAACAACCAGTGAGCATACTATCCAATGCCCATCAATAGATGATGATACTCAAACCGCTGACTAGGTATCTCTCTTCGTTAGCATATTTGTAGAGTTGTCATCTGTATGAACCTTGACAAGCTCTATGCGCTTGTCCTCAAGTACCTCCTTGATGAAATGGTACCTGACCTCAATGTGTTTGGTCTTTGCATGAAAGACCAGATTCCATGCTAGCTGAGTAGTACTCATGGAATCACTATGCAATGTTGGTACACCTGTATGAATCCCCAAATCTCCCACTAGCCGATCAAGCCATATAGCCTCCTTGCAACCCTCTGTGGCTGCAACATACTCAGCCTCTGTAGTAGACAAAGCAATGCACTTCTGTGCACGAGACATCCACGACAGTGCACCATCTGCAAAGGTGAACACATAACCAAAAGTGGATCTCCTACTATCCACATGCCCTATCCACATGCCCTACATAGTCTGAATTTGTGTACCCAAGTACATGCATGTCTCCTCTACCAAAGCAGATGCACATCTCCTTGGTACACTTCATGTACATCATGATGCACTTAACTGCCTCCTAATGCCTCTTTCCTGGATTAGCCATATACTGGCTAACAACTCCCACTACAAATGCAATGTTTGGTCTAGTAGCTATCATAGCATACATAAGACTCCCAACTACTGATGCATAAGGAACCTTGGCCATCATGGCCCTTTCCTCATCTGATTTGGGACTATCTGTATGACTCAGTTTCACATATGGAGGCAATGGAGTACTCACTGCCTTCCCCCCCTCCATATTGAAATGCTGCAATACTTTTGTAACATACTCTTTTTGTGAAAGCCAAAGGAGATTCCTACTTCGATCACGCGTGATGCGCATAGCAAGAATATGACCTGCAAGTCCCAAATCCTTCATATCAAAGGCCTCATGCAACTTGGCCTTTAATGCATCTAGCTCATAAGTATTCTTGCTAGCCAATAGCATATCATCCACATATAGTGCCAAGATTATCAGGCTATTATCCTTAGCCCTCTTACTGTAGAGGCAGTGATCAATTTCACTCCTAAAACCCTGGGACCGAATGAAAGCATCAAACTTCTGATACCATTCTCTAGGTGCTTGCTTAAGACCATAGAGACTCTTCTTCATCGTGCAAACTAAATGCTCTTTGCATTTTTCTTCAAAGCCTTCCGGCTACACCATGTAAATTTCCTCATGCAAATCCCCATGCAAGAAAGCTGTCTTGACATCCATCTGCATAAGCTCCATATCCTCTGATGCCACTAGTCTAAGCATGCATCTAAGTGTGGTCATCTTCACAACCGGAGAGAATATCTCATCAAAGTCCACACCCTTCTCTTGCTTGAACCCTTTAGCAGCCAAACGGGCCTTGTACCTAGGCACATCATCACCTGTGACCTTCATTTTGTAGACCCATTTACATGGCAATGCTTCACGATGCTCAGTAATACTTTTACTGAATATCAGGATATCGTCAATAAAATGTACTACGAACTTTTCGATATACGGACGTAGTAAATTGTTCATAAGCATGACGAAGGTCGCTGGAGCATTGGTAAGTCCGAAGGGCATTACCAAAAACTCATAATGACCAAACCTGCTTCTAATGCATCTAGCTCATAAGCATTCTTGCTAGCCAATAGCACATCATCCACATATAGTGCCAGGATTATCAGGCTATTATCCTTAGCCCTTTTAGTGTAGAGGCAATGATCAATTTCACTCCTAAAACCGTGGGACCGGATGAAAGCATCAAACTTCTGATATCATTCTCTGGGTGCTTGCGTAAGACTATAGAGACTCTTCTTCAGCTTGCAAACTAAATGCTCTTTGCCCTTTTCTTCAAAGCCTTCCAGTTGCACCATGTAAATTTCCTCATGCAAATCCCCATGCAAGAAAGCTGTCTTGATATCCATTTGCATAAGCTCCATATCCTCTACTGCCACTAGTCTAAGCATGCATCTAAGTGTGGTCATCTTCACAACTGGAGATAATATCTTATCAAAGTCCACACCCTTCTCTTGCTTAAACCCTTTAGCGACCAAATGGGCCTTGTACCTAGGCACATCATCACCTGTGACCATCTTGTAGATCCATTTACATGGCAATACTTTCTTTCCATGTGGCAAAGAAACCAAGTCCCAAGTCTTATTCTTCATTAGTGAACTCATCTTTGATTGCATAGCATACTCCCACTTGCATTGATCCTCGCGCATCATAGCCTCTCTGTAGCAAGAAGGCTCCCTGCAATCAGTAAGCATCACATAGGCTACCCCTAGAAAACCTATCAGGCGGCCTAGACACTCTAGATGATCTTCTCAAGGGCATTTTAGCTTGTTGTCCCACTTGCATATCAGCCACATTTGGCTCATCATTTTCACCAATAGATGATCCATCATCTACCCTTGATTGTATACCTGTGGGAGTACTTGGTCGTACCATTCTTGCACATTTGGTGCATGGACAGCTTGTTGTCTATCAACATATGTAGGTGGATTCACATCCTGGAAAGTGATTCTCCTCATTTCCTTATGCATCTTCTTCTCATTAAAGACTACATCATGGCTGCGTATGATCTTCTTTGCTTCTGGATCCTAGAGACGATAGCCCATCTCTCCACTTTCACCATAACCCAGAAAGATGCATTTCCTAAGACTTAGGATCTAGCTTCTTTCGAAGCTCTTTGGCACATGTGCATATGCCTCACACCCAAATATACGCAAATGAGAGTAAGAGGGCTTCTTGCCACTCCATGCCTCTTCAGGAATACCACCATCCAAACTCTTACTAGGTGATCTATTGATCACATGCACTGTAGTCTTCATTGCCTCAGCCCAAAAACCACTAGAAAGAATTGCATTGGAAAGCATGCATTGCAACCTTTCTTGAATGGTATGATTCATCTTTTCTGCAACTGGATTTTGCTCTGGAGTATGAGGGGATGTGAGCTCCCTCTTAATCCCATGTGTATCACAAAAATGCTGAAAGTCATGAGAGAGATACTCTCCACCATTGTCAGTCCGTAGGCATTTCAGCGTTCTACCTGACTGATTCTCAACCAAGGCCAGCCATTTCTGAAATACCTAGAACACATCACTCTTCCGAGCTATAGCATAAGCCGACACTTTCCTAGCTGCATCATTAATGAATGTCACATAGTATTCAGCCCCGCCTAATGACCGTGTAGGCATGGGACCACATACGTCTGAATGCACCAAATCAAACTTTTTAAACTATTTCTTTCCCCTTCTTTCATGGGCTGATTTAGTCTGCTTCCCATAGAGACAGTGCTCACAAAATTCAAAATCAAAGAAACTCAAATGCGGTACATAACCCAAACGGCATAAGAGTTTCATTCCATTCTGGCTCATATGGCCCAACCTGCAATGCCACAAAGAAGTGCTTGGCTGCTCGATTATTGCAAAAACATGATCAAATACCCCTGATACATGTAAGGGATACAAAGTCCCACACTTGGCACCCCTGGCCAAAAGCATACAGTCCTTCTGAAATTTTCAACTCTGAAAGCCAAAAGTGGTGTGAAAACTAGCATCGTCTAGTTGACCCACTGAAATAAGACTCTTGGTCAACTTAGGCACATGTCTCACATGTTTCAAAATAAATGCAGACCCATTTACAAAAGAAAACTTTATGTCACCTACTCCCACTATGTTACATGCACAGTCATTTCCAAGATGCACACAACCTATCTTTCCACTGTCATAAGTGGAGAACCATTCCCTATGGGGAGTAACATGGAATGAAGCACCAGAATCCAAAATCCAATCCTGGGAATATGCATCATCTGAAGTGGTAAGCAACTCTGCAGATAAACTAGACATGAAGAGAACGTCATTGTCACTATCATGTGTGACTGCATTGATCTCCTCGATCTTCACTTTTCCTTTGTCTTCCCTTGGACTCTCTTCCTTCTTATTTGCACCCTAATTTGCATTGTTTTTCTTATTCTTTTGCTCTCTTTTCAGCTTGTAACCAGCTTCTTCGGACCTCGCAAAGGCACCCCCCTTCTGCTCAAAGGTCCTTGTCTATTGGAATAATCGACAAACTTGCCCGGCATTTTCGTCCGATCGGATTCACACAAGCTTCTTGTCCCCTACACAACATGATTTGCAGGCGTCTAAAGCAGCAGTTTAATTTCAGGATCTTCTGTTTTTTCTCCATGTCTGGGTATTCCGTCTGCACCCGTGTCTATTGCATCCGTTGGCTAGTAGCAAAATATGCTGCTATTAGAGTATAAACTTCTATGGCAGCTCGAATCCTTACCCGCTGCTCGCGCCACCCTTCATTTCCTCTCTCTGCGTCAGTTACACGCTCAAGCTTCAATCCTTGATTGCCTCTCTTTTCTGCGTCAGTTCCATGCTTCAAAATCCTCCAAACGTATGTGTCTTGGCTTTGGCTTCACATGCTCGCTTTTAGCAGTCTGATTTCCAAGGTCAGATGGCTTTTCACCGAAAGCAGTACCCTCAGACCCCCTTCTTTCGTACCTCAACGGCAGGAGACCTGTCTGCTGATACGACCGCCATGCAGCAGGCTTTCTTCCTCAGACAAGAAATACAGTCTTATATAAGACTCAAGCTGCCCTCCAGTCCCGAGCAAGAGCACTTGTATCTACCGAGAGAAAGACTCCATGCTGTTCAACCTAAGTATCAGACGAAAATATTCATCGCCCATGTTCAGCAGCAGGACCAGGTCGTCAACAGGGAGATCAAGGAGACGTACAGAAAGGAAAGAAGCATACAACGGCAGCTGAGCGTTCTGAAAGCCCGTCTTGCGTGTGCGGAGGCAAAACAAGAGCGGCTGAACTCGTTGATGAGGCATCTTGAAGAAGTAGCTTCAGCAACGGCGGATCGAGATGAACACCTTACCGAGCATCTCGATGCTTGCTGCCCAAACTACCTGGATACGTTCCAGGCAGACGCAGCCCATCACTCCATGAACAGTTTCTTTCACTAGGATAACAACTTGCTTTTCGAGAACCACATCCGTAAAAGGCGAAGAGCGTCACTGTACTGCTGATGCTGTGTTTCGTGAATACTCACAGTAGTTTGGAAGCGGTGGCAAGGCCACGTACGGGGATGTAGTCTGGGAAGTGCAGTATGATAATCACAGACGTGAAAACTAAAGGCAGGAATTGCAAAAGCAAGACATCGTGCTTTGCTTGTATTGCATAGTAATTCTATACAACAATTGCAATCAATGGCATTCAAACAATTCACGACGGATGGTAATGCACACCATGCATAATCTTTACATTCATGTGCTTTACAGTCTAGTGCATGTGCTTACCATCTAGTGTGTGGGTCGTGGATGACTCAATATCCCCCCTCAACCAATACCCAAACTTGATTCGTTTATGTGACACCTTGAGAAGAATAGGGGTGAACCCCCTAGTTGAGCTCAGAAAGAATAGGGGAGAAACGAGGTCGAGCCAAAGGCTTGGTAAAGATGTCTCCTCACATATCCGCTGTTGGCAAATAGGAAAAATGAAGGCATAACCAAGTCCTGAATGTAGTAGTAATACACAACGAAGTGCTCTATAAGAGAGTGAAGAACAGGGGTGCAATGTTGCTTTGAT